>NC_042494.1:51955094-51963604 GCF_005508785.2 Acyrthosiphon pisum | reverse complement strand
CTTATCGCTTCATTAGATCAATTAGTATGTTTGGCAAAAAACACGTCTAAAATACTATGTCACGCATGTGTTAGACAAAAACAGAAAATCACGGTATCGAATCCCCTTAAATATTAATAATGTAATAATTACACTAATTACGTTTTAAAAATGCCATGTGGATGTCAGTAATATTGTAATCTAGGGGTTATTTTTCCTAGGGTCGGGGATTTTTTTCAAAGGATTTTTATTCTGCTATTACCTATCTCTATGTTATAGTCCAGTGCATAGGTGTACTGTAAAATTATGTGTATCTAATAATCTTACCGACATAAGTTGTTTCCTTAAAACGAATACAAGCATACAGCTTATGATATTTATAATATTTATCATAGGCAATATAAAAAAAAAATGTAGGTAATAAAAATTAAAAAAATTAAATAAAAAAAAAAGAAATAGGTACAGTTTAATTTTTAAAAATTTGTTAATATTTATCAAAGAATTCAATAATTTATTTTGAGGGGGCTATTAGAATTTTTGAGGGGCTAAGCCCCCTAGCCTCCCCCTAGTTGGCTTATGAGTACCCTCCTTTTCAATTACAAATTATATAGTGGGTAATTTTTCTAACAATGTTGACGTATCAAAATCTAAATTCAAAGGAGTAGATTTTGAGTTATTTAACTTTGTGTGCTAAGGATAATGCGGATTTGGAAGATATGATGGATATGCACGATATAATATGGTCGTTTGAAAATGTTAGTTAAATATTAATCTATCAACATATATAATTCCTTGTATAATTCATAATAATGGTCCAATATCCAAGTAGATCCAATATCACATATATTTTATATTTTTGTAAAACCAATTTTAAGGACTATTATCATTAGAATAAACATTTTTATAACTAAAAAGCTACTCGGTCAAATTTTGAATTAGGTAAGTGCATCAACATTAAAACGAAATGATCCACTAAATAATTTAGAGTAAAAAGGTAGAGTTATTATTTGAAAAACGGAAGTTTGTATCCTCACGGGACACTTCGTAAGTAAAACAGAAAATCTCAACAATTTTAAAATACGGTCTTTAAGTACATTTAAAAATACCAAAAATGAAAATTTCAATAAATTATTAAATGAAAAATGGGAGGGGGTGAGTGTGCTCGGTAAATCACCATTTATAGAAACTTTAGTAACAATATAATTGTTCAGTGGTAACAACAAAAATTAAAACATCTAATGGTTGAACGACGCGCGTGCAAAGCGCATATATTATTATAATACTATAACGCCTACCAATAAATACGGTAAATAAACAATTCCTACCAATGGATTTTACGAAACATATAAATTGTTTTAAAAGTGAAGCGAAGGTCTGCTTCTGAGCATATACACACATACAATATACAAATATCATGTATTTATTATGTAAAATATTGACGGGGCCAGCACTCATATAATAGCATATTAAGGTATAACACGTCAGCGTTCACCTGCTATATCTTCCTATCTCGCCCGCACACGTATGCATTAGGTAATAATTATTTCGTGTTGACTATACAGCTGTAAAAAAATTTACAACTGCAACAGTGTTTTACCGTGTAAAAGCCACAAAAATGTTTTTGAGACAATAGTCGACGAGGAAAGAGATCGGTTATTATTGATATTAATAGTCATTAAATTCGTCGCAGATATTATATTGTATATTAATCCTGCGACGCGTGTATAGTTGCTAATTATATATCATTGTACAGAGCGCCGGAATGTCGGTCGGTTGCGTACAATTTAATTGGGAATATGAGGAGGTGGTGATGGCGATGGTCGTTTTTCTAATTCTATAGTAATTCATTTGTAATAATTATGATCCATGACTAGTGCATGGCCTAGATTTTAGACGTTGTGTGCGAATATCATATACAGCTGTATTGCGCGGGTATATTTAAATTGCACGTTTCCTCCACGAGTATAAATTTCAATCGGATCGACAGTACGGCACGAAGACCATTACTCGCGTAAAAATTAAACGCCATTAATCCCCATTTACGTATTTTAATTTAAACACAGATGTCGTGCGAAAAAATACTGGCAGTTCGCATGCGAATAAACATTTCAAATGTACCTATGCAACACGAGTCCGTATTATTACATGTATAATTTACCAAAAAAAGACCTAATATAGTCCATTATATTAGGATCTCAAGATCTATAAATTATATAAATTATATCCGACATATTGTATAGCTACAAAATAATAAATATATAGAGATGATAACGATGTCTGTTGTTATCAAAACGTAATTAATATCGCACGTATAAAGCCATATAGGTACATATTGTATATAATAAACAAACTTTACCCCAATAATACGTACAATGGCCCTAGATGCCACGCAGAGCTTCCAATAAATAAAAAAAACTACACTTACTATAGTATAATATAATATATTATTATTTATTTGGCTTTATTTGTAATATGCGATTGTCGTGACAGTAATATATTTAATTAATTAAATAACGTTTTTCGTGAGAAAGACAATTTCTTTTCGGAAAATCAATGATAAAAAATATACACAGTTATATTTATTGTTTTCATACAGACAGCCAATGATACAAACCCAATATATTACTTATATACATATATATTATAGTATAGTTTGAATGAAAACCTACTACCGAGGCATTAGTTCAACAAAAACATTACAGAAATTGGATTATACCTGCGTATTCAATATAATTATTGACGATGGACGATGAATTACAGTTATAATGAGAAAAACGGTTTTTATTTAAAATATGGTCTTATGGCTTGTATTCGTTTGAAAACAAAAATTTTATTCGATACTCCCACTAATTAAAAATCGTTAATATAAAATCTATATCATAATATTAATATATATTATGTTATATACTATTCGTTTACGTCAAACACATGATATAACAATTTGAAGAGGAAAAAATCGTTTAGTACTGTAATAAAAACAATAACAACCATAAAAAACACGGCATTTAGATTGTAAATTGTCCCATACTCCCATAGTACTTGTTAGCTTGTAATGCTTGTATGTATAGCTTATATCTATATGTAACTCGTGCGTAATACACATTATTGTTTGCTACTTAACGACTTAATTAAACGCACTTTTAAAATAATTTCCATACCCACAGATACAAATGATGGAGCTCAGTGAAGTTTAAAAACATTTGCCACGCATTCTTTGTTTAGACAATTTACGTAGCTACTAATTTCCTGTCACTAATGATTGTTGTGTGTGTTCATACAAATTAAAAGCGTTTGGAATTATTATTATCACTGTGGTCTGTAGGTAGTAATAAATTATACATAATAAAATAATAGTAAATTCTAATAATATTTGTTACACATGGAAAAAGATTTTAACCAGAGAAAATGAATAAAAAAATAGAATACATAATATTAAATAAATGGGATATAAAATAAAAATTAAATTTATAAAATCAAGGAAAATTAACCATCAGGCATCAAGTGTAATTGTTCTCGACTTTTGTTCCGTATATAATTATTTAAAGATGCATCTTGAAATATATTAAACTAAATTTAATTATTTTATTATTCCATTAGGTACTTGGTAATTAATTAAAAATATTTCTAAGATTATAACATATTTTTTTATTATAATTAATATACCTATTTTAGTAATTTTTTCAGTATCTTTTCCGGAGAAATATTTTTTATTTAATAAAACTTCTTCAAAATATTTGTAAAATTACTATATTTTGTTTTTTTATATATAATATTTTAAATAATTGATTATAATTGATATTATATTTTATAGCTATATGTTTTTTTAATCATTTTTTCGGTAATTTTTTTGGTTTATCAGTTTTTTGGCTAGTTTGTCAATGATTGCATCGACATAAAACGAAATTTATCCATTTATAGTTATAGCCACTAATCCATTAAGCCTAGGCGTATAGCCCGATATAAAAAATTAATTACTTTCTTGTAAGTAATCAAATTGATGGTTCTCTTATTAAAATGGTAATTGAAAATAAAATAGATTTAAGAAGACCAGGGGACGTCCAAAACAAACATGGCTTGGTGTTAGAAAAGACCTGGGGAAACTAAAACCGTATTGGAATGGAAACCTGGACCTAACTTACGCGCGAGAGATATAGAATAAATTGGTTTTAGAAGCAATACATACTTAATACACTATTATATAATTCATATTATACCTAAAATTGAATATTTATGTATTTATTTTTGATACGTATATGATTACATTTTAATGTGTATATGATACAAATAAATAATCATTATTCATTGCTAAAGATATAATGACGAAAACAATGATGCATAGGAGGAAATAGTACTAACACAATACCCCTCCCCATATTAGCGGATTAAAACGAAAAAAAATAAAAGCGTACTAAATGACGAATACAAGATTTTTAAATAAGTATGTCATATATTATGATACAAGGTATAAAATATACAAGATAATGTAATAACTGATCAAATAATGTATCTAATGCAGTAATGCCCACTGTGATGTAATTATGTAATTTAGTGTGAGTCAAATGTACCTAATATTTATTTATTTATTTCAATAAACACCATACTTTAAACAACTCAAAATAAATTTTATCAGACATCTTTACATTTATAAAAATAAATAATATTATGTCTGTGATAAAAACTAAAAATGGACCCCATTTTCATATACTTTTCTACAAAAAATACCAGCAAAGGCTAACTACCAATTAGAATGCCAAAAAAAATGTAAAAATCATATTCGTCAGAAAAGAAAACATGATGATATTATAATAAAATATTCTGTACAATGTATACTCATACTAAGTAATATCTATAGTATGTAAGCTTTTGATTTTTAAGGAAATCTAATAAAATTCTTGTTATCTCAAAAGCTACAAAAAAATCAAGCGCAACTTTTGACTCACTCTATTATAAATTATAATATATATTTTGTAAAAAAAAATTTAGTAATATCAACTTAGTGTGAAAATTAACAAAAAAATGTATATTCAAAAATACTAGGTACCTATGATAATATAAAGTTGATTTAGTATTAGTATTATAAAATATTATTTGTTTAAATTTCAGTTTCAAACTCTTGACAGAACAAATATTTGAGTTAAAAATGAAACTATTAATTTTTAAATTTGTTTGAGCCCAAGATGGGCCCCTTCTATTTATGGATTTTAAGTCCAGTTTTTGGAGGACATTTTTTGATTTTCAGTTAGATATGATTATTTTAACCAATCTCCAACTACAGCATAACATTCTGCAGCTTATTTTAAAGGTATACAATTGAAATACATTTTTTTTTTATAATAATAAAAACAATTTTAAATGTAGATAAATATATATTATGCATTTAAAATATAAACAGAAATATGAATAGAATTAATTTTGCACATGCCATTGATTGAGATGAGCTGACATATTTTTTTTTTTAATCGAGTTATTTATAATTTATTATTAGTTAATACAAAATATTTTATTTGTATAACCTTGAATATAAGTTTGTTAAATATTATACATAATATTAAATATCCAATAAATTACTATAATCCAAGAATGAGCCAATATATATTTCCTTAACTACCTGTATCTACCTAATTAAATTAAATATACCATAAGAATTATGCAAAAATTACATAATTTACAAATTTTAACAGACAGTCACTTTAAATAATATTATAATATACGTAATATATGTAGGTAATATAAAATTATGTTTATCTAAAAATTAAACAACGCGAGAATCTAACGTGCAGACAATACAAGTGAATAAAATAAACTTAATATTAATATTAATACATTTTAAGCTATATATATATGTATCTTTTTTATAAGTAACACTTTGAATACCGAGGTCATTAGCATCTGTTGACATGTTACATTGTATGTTATATATTATTATTACACTTAAAATATTATATTAAAATTATATTACCATTATTAGCTATTTATCTAATAATTAAGTCAAGACTCAAGATGCTTTGCCTTTTGAAAATTTGAGGTTTATTTTTTTTATGATATTTTTGTCATTTAAAATATTTACAACTTTTTATTTTTTCTTTCAGTTTTATTAATTACTACCTATAGGTACGCATAACAAAAATAAATACATATATATTTGTTATATGCTATGATAGTTTAAAGGATAGTATAGTTTTAAAAAATCAGATGCTAATGTAGTTACGACAGTTATTACTATGTATTTTTTTGAAACTAATCAATTATTCAAAGGCAAATCTTTAACAAATCTAATGCCAAATTAAACCAACAATGATTAGGTATAAAGGTGAATATGTATAGTAGTTTCCGTTTATTGAACTCACATTGAGAGCAAGGTATTTTAGTCCGTTAACTGAACGAGTCAAAAAGGCGAAAGGTTTAAGAATGCCATATACCTTCTAATTAATTCATTACTATGTATTTCAAAAATATTTTGTCATTTGTACAGAAAAAACATGAAAAATGATGGCAATAAAAAGAAAATGTTATTTTATGACTTGAAAATATGTAAAAAAAAATATTTTTAAAAACTTTCAATACTTTTTGAGGTGATGAGTTGAAAAATTGTATTAATTATCAAAATATATTTGATAAAATTAGGAAAATGGACTAAAAAATTAAGGAATATCCCCTTAAGAATAAAAATATTTTTAAAAACTTTCAATACTTTTTGAGGTGATGAGTTGAAAAATTGTATTAATTATCAAAATATATTTGATAAAATTAGGAAAATGGACTAAAAAATTAAGGAATATCCCCTTAAGAATAAAAATATTTTTAAAAACTTTCAATACTTTTTGAGGTGATGAGTTGAAAAATTGTATTAATTATCAAAATATATTTGATAAAATTGGGAAAATGGACTAAAAAATTAGGGAATATCCCCTTAAGAATATACATTGATCCTATTAACCAGTGTAATAAGTCCAACAGAAAAATTTTGTTTTTATGTGTTAGTTTATGTGTAAATCAGGACTAGCCTATTTGAATCGTATAAGTTGAAACTACTGTATAACATTATAATAGATGACAATTGGTATCTGCATTTAGTCAAAAAACTATTTTGTTTAAACATGATACGCCTTTAAAAGTTTGGACTAATTAACAATTTATCTTAACCAACAATTTCTAAGTTTTTCTTAAATATTAAGAACTTACTGAATAAACTGATTCAATGCTGATTTAAGTTTTTAGCACAACATTAAATTTACAATATTAGTTTACTGACTTGAAGCTAATAATGTAGACATACTGATAGGCAAAAAAAGAAATTATGTTAACAATGTCTTAATGGGTTTGAAATTTTATTTTAACATTGTCACAAATATTAGAAATAAAAAAATCATCCTAATGGCTAATAGTTTCTAATAAGTTTTAACATACATTACGACTTTGTAGTTAATAGAAGTTAAAAAGAAATATGAATAAAATCAGTAGATAGGTATTTACATAAACAGGTACAAAAATAGCCTAAACTTAGAAAAAAATTCATGAAAATCTACAAACATTAAAATAAATAACCTAACTAGACTAATCTCATTAAAATAATTATTTGTAATGCTAACCTAAAAGAAAAATATTGGTAAAATAATGTTTAACACTTCATAATAAAATACCAAATGATAAGAAGTTGGTAATTTTTATATATTAAACACTAAATATTGTAATATTATTAACTACATACAAACATTATTGGTAGAAATACTATTATCCACTTTTAAACTTAAATTCTGTTCAAACAATTATTTGGGAATGATCAAGAGAGTAAGGTTTTTTTAATCACAATTACCATCTTAAGCACTTATTAACCACATAATATAATCAATGCAATAAATCACAATAAAAAAAAAATAATAATACTAAGTGTATCTCAAGGTATATACACATTTTTAAAATTAAAAATTAGGTATAATACATTGTACTATTATTGCAGTACATAACATTGTTCATAATATTTTAATTCATAACTGGAAGTTACAAGTCTCACTTCCATGCCATATATATGTCTGATATGTTATAATTTAGAACTAGGATATTTTATCCAAATCTAACGTTATTAGTTAATTTAGTATAAAACCATAGGTAAAACACTTATTGCAGTGGTCGAAATGGCTTAAGATAAGTGGAGGGATGCCTTACAATTCAGATTTCCTGATATCATTATAACATTTTTCGCACCTTGTATAATATTTTTTTTGTATTTTTTTTTTATAGTTCACATTTTGTTTATGCATCAAAACACTATAATCTTTTTTTTTATAGTAAATTATCTTTAAAATTAAACAAATAAATAACATTTTTCAAATTTTAGTCAAAACTGATTTTTATTTCTAATATTTTTCTGTAGAAATTGAATATTATATAGTTGAATTTTGTAATTAATACTAATAAATATGATATGTTATTTAACAAAATCTATTAATATTCAAGTATAACATTTTTTCTACTTAATTTAGCAAACACTTTTTTCTTGATTAAGTATAAAAAGAGTATAAAAAAAAACTCAA
>NC_042494.1:51942735-51955044 GCF_005508785.2 Acyrthosiphon pisum | reverse complement strand
TAATCATGTGGGTATTTACAATCTAGATGCTTATGCATATAACATTACTACCTAATCAAAAAATAAATGTAGGCAGATATTTAAGCTACAAAAAAACTTTAACCTTGATGAAGTATCACTGAAATTCCCGCCATCCAGTAACCGAACTTTGGCAAACAACACAGCATTGACAAATGGGACGGCTGTTAAATCTTCAAGGCAAAGATTAACAGTAAACTTGTATCGTTTCTTCTTCACCATGAATGACATTTTGACCCTGTACATGCATAATAATGTTAGTAAAGCCAATACAATTTGAACAATCACACATTTCATATGTAATATATCACAACTTGTTATACAGATCAATCAAACTAAATGTATGTATACCTACTAATAATTAGATAGTATATAGTAAGATTTAGTGACAATGAGGGGAAAATCAAAATGCATATTCGCCATATTACAACCATTAATCATATTGTTGACGAATGTGTGTACTGCGTATGTGTCTACGTGAGTATTTGTGTGTGTACTACAACGTGAAATGCACAATAAACAAACATTGTAATGTAAAAAAATAAAACTGATGATATTGACCAGTGATAACAAGTTTGTGAGACCAGTTTATGATGTAGGTAAGTATAATACCTGCAGAAGCGTCAGTGGATCATCTACTCGTTAAGCAGCATAGAGTTCAAATTCTGAGGTTTCTTGACACAAGAAGAATAAGCACACTACAACACTCGTTTAAAATGTGATAAATGTAAAAAAATGACTCAACGGTTCCTTCCTGAGGACACAAAACGGAAGAAAAATTAATGTGAAAATTAAAAAATGCAAAATTTTTACCTAACGACCGACGACGTGCGATTTTGCGACTACAGCATAAATACACACTTACGTTTCACTGATACATATTAAATGCAACGTACATTATATATATATAACTATATAATATGTAGAATATAATATTATATATTTTATTGCTATTTAGATCCCTACGGGAAAGTCGACGTCGCCGTCGGGCAAAACAATAACACTTGACAACAAATAACAATATCGGACGGAAGGCAACAACTGAGACGAAGACACCGCCGCCGCCTATCATATGTTTTTCATTGCACGCGCCAACGCCATCTATCCGCTGAGTTTCGCCCACGTTGCTTATATAATATTATTTTGGCGCGCTGCCAAGCAGGACGTATAGGACGTATCAACTATGATATTATAATATTTTAGACACAATCGCCGTGATATTGAATCACGTATATTAATATACTATTTACGTCCGTGGTAGACGGCGTATGCATAAATTTATTAATATGATAATATTGTCAATTTATAGGCAATAGGCATAGACACGAATACATGAATACTAAAAATATAGATTAGAATATAGAAACAGAATAATTCGAATAGTCTTCACGGGCATATAGGTACCTATAAAGAAATGGACTGATAGGCGATAATAGAGAGCTCTCTCTCGAATCCGGCGGCCAACATTGTTAATAAAGATAGCACACAATTTAGTCCATCTATTAATCTGAATGAGAGAGGCGTAAATATGGTATAAATCTGGGAGAGTAGAAATATAAATTAACTTGTATTAACATAATTTATTATATTTACTAAGTCAAGTTGGGAAATATTTGGTGGACTTCGGGAGTCTTTCAAGGGGCTGAGCCCCACAAATCCTTCCTCCCCAATTTACGTCTATGGACAAAGGGGATCTTTTCTCTTACACATATACCACGACAGTAATACCCGCGTTGCCACTCGCTCGCTGCGCTGCGCTCAGATGAAAAAATCAAAAATATCCCTCGGCTTGTTATGCGACACCACCTTAATTGTATAAGGACTATTCAATTTAAATAGAGGTATACTCATATGTATAACACATATAATAGTAGATATTCGGCGGTTACCCTGTGACCGATTTAAGGTGGTTGGTTGCATAACAAGTCCAGGGATATTTTTGATTTTTTTTATCCCAGGAAATGGCAGACGTATTATGTATAACAGAAAAAATCCGAGAAAGGAAGCAAAAAATAGAAAAAATAGCATTAGCCATTAGGTATAGCCTAGGTAAACTTTAGATCTATGGCATCATAATATATATATTATATATTAACTGAACAGGTATTAAATATCTTTTTCTAACATTGTTGGCAACCTATAACAGGGTATGCGTGATTGGGACGCGCTGCAGTTCATATATATTAATATGTCTATTGCTATATTGATAGGTGTGATACTGTGATTATAACGTCACCGTGACGCATCGTAGACAATACTATATTACTATAAACTTCTCTCATGACACTTTCCAACTCTACTATACCTCACACAGTGTCACACTCAAATCATTTTTTACTTTTCAAACTTATGTAATACGGTGTGAAGATGAATACTTAGTCTTGAGCCTACTCCAATTTGCACGCCATAAAAGTAATCCTAAACCATTTGCGCAAATAACAAGGGTGCTTACACTCCTTAGCACCCTGCATTTTAATGCTAACACCCCGAATCTCCTGAAAATCTTTTTGATAAGAAAGTTATATTTTACGATAAGCTAAAAAGAATTAATTGTCCTACACATGCACATCCTTATACAATTCTGGTTTAAATCTTTAATTTATATAACTTTTTTAATAGAGATATCATATGTAACAGCTGGAGAAGTATCAATATATATGAGGCGAGTATGAGGGGCAAAACCCCTCGTGGCTTTGCTTCCTCTAAAATGTCTTGGGTGCTTGGCTCTTCTCATACGTTTGGGTTATTTGCGCCTGTGTCCTAAACTCAAGCCTTATAGGTAAAACAAAATGTGTAATATAAATTATAATATTATGTATAATTTCTGTGGGTAAAATACAATAGGATGTACCTACCTAAATAAAGTCCAAAATTATCGCCCTATATAGGTATATTATTATTATAACGATATCACGTACTCGCCTCCGTATACAGCGGTGTATGATTGATTTTACTCAAAATAATCCTATTCTCTGTTCAGCGAAACACCACGCCACGCAAAAACTGGTTCCCCCACCAGTCCTGTAAAGAATACTTTTAAAAAGTACTTGAGTAAATACTCAAATACATTTTTTTTTAAGTATTTAAGATACTACTCAAATACTTTAATTGTAAAGTATTTAAAATACTACTCAAATACTTTGAAAAAGTATTTGGAATACTTTTCAAATACTTTTGGTTTTTAAAGTGGGTTTCTAATTATCGTAATATAAACACATAGGTAGTAGGTAATCTAATAGTTATCTAATAGTTTTAGAGGGAATATTGTTATTCAATAACTTTTTTTAGAAATCTGGTTTTCCCAAACCTTTGGGCTTCGGCTAACACAGAAATACAGAATATTAAATAAAACTATTAAATATTATTGTAGTTGACAATAATATTTTTTCAACCAATTATTTCGATAAAAATAAAATTTTCGAAATAAAAAACCAAAGTATTCAATACCAAAAAGTATTTAATACAAAAAAAGTATTTAAAATACCATTCAAAATCCTTCATGCTGAAAGTATTTAAAAAGTTATTCAATACTTAAAAAAGTATTTGAATACTTTTACTCAAATACTTTTACTTAAATACTTTACAGGACTGTCCCCCACACAACACCTTGCCATTGGGCAATCGGTTTCGATAGCATGGTCACGCGAAGGGATGCGCAAAATCGGCGTGCTCTTTCGCTGAACAGAGTATAATATCATAAATAGGACTCAATTACTATATTTTTCGTTTTCGAATAGCGGACTCAAATAGTATATTATTTTTTTATGTTCAGGACTGCAGGGACTCATTTAGTATGGGCCGAATTTATGTATGATCATCCCACGATTCACACCCTCCGGACACAAAGACCAAGAATTTAATAATTACAATAACTGTTTTTAAATGTACCATAAAACACTCACATATTATTGCTAATTACGAATAGGTGTGTGAAACAACTTTTTGAAAAAATCTGTAATTTCACGCCGCTCCGTGCCATAGTGAAAACCGTTGACAGTATCTACAGGAACACTGCAGTATGCGGTACGCGTACGCTGATTCACTTTTTCCACCCAGTGGCCAGTGGTAATCCCGGAAGCAGAGTCGCACCTTCAGTCGCACCGATTCCGCAACACCAATAGTGTTGGCTCGCTCGGAAGTTTGCTCGCCGTCTACCGTTGTCCCTCCGCGGCCAGGTCTCACTATCCCTCATAGTCGTCATCGCGTGCCCGTGGAGTACAGGATCAGCTGAGAAAACGTTCTAGAAGAGACCGGTGGTCCAAAACTTACTATATACCCACATCGGCGCGACCGCGCCCACTACGCCATCTTGAGGCATATTTAACGGGGTAAATTTTAAAATTCTTAATAGGTGGAAGCGGCATTCATATAGGTGCTTCAGATGTCATATCATGTATTTTTTGGTTTTTTCGTAATAAATTAATTTTTCCATCAGAGGTTTAAAATTTTATGAAAATATTTAAGAATTATATGAAAATACTATCTGAATAACCCGGCGTTGCCCGGAAAAAATTTAATTAATTAACTCCTTTTAGGTGTAATTCGCTGTGGCCGCTGTGCATATGGTAGCAAAACCATATTATATTTTAATTTTTAGCCATCCCGCGTGGAGTTGCCCGTGAGTCTCGCGTATGGTTATGCGAACAGTATATTATCAGGTAAGCAATCTACCTGCGTTAGATTGCAGACACAGTGAAGTGGGAGATAAAGTATATTGCCCATACCTTTGTAGTTGAAAAAAAATGTTATACAGTGTACCTAAAATAGTATTGAAGTCATAATTGGTCATCCTGGATTTTTAGGAGTATTTAATATTAATACATATCTATATATACTATTATATAAAATGGTAAGGGTTTTCTTGGACTGCGTTAACCGAGAAAACTGCTGAACCGATTTGGCTGAAATTTTCTACTGTTATACTTGGCAGTCTGCTGGAGGTCATAGTACCACTTTTGTTTAGAAAAATCTACCAGAAAAGTAGGAAATATGGATGTCAAAAATACAACAGTGGCGCAATCTGTCCAGAAAAAATAAACTAAATAATAAAAAATGAAAAATAAAGTTTATTGTTGCAGATTAAAATAATAATAGACAATAGTGTATTATAATATATTGGTTGCTGTTGGTTAATCGGGCATGTTTGTTGATTTGAGTTATTATTTTTCGTGAATTACGTGTACGCCCATTACGAGCATAATTTGTGCTTACTTTTTGATTATTCTTATGAGTTAAATTTCGGGTAAGTGGTACCAGTCTCAGACATCCAGTACCAGACATCAGAGCTGATGTCGTTAATGCTTGCTTAAAATCTTCCCCTATATGGAACTATGTTAAAAAACTTTATTTGCGAACAAACATGAGAGTTTATTTATGCGGAGGGGACGATATTTTTCCCGCACAGTTGTTGAAAATTGGAAATGGAAAATTAGAAAATGAAAATGGTTACATTTCTGTCAATCACACAATTGGACGAGTGGTCAATAACGTGGAAGAGTTGATTTCTACAGTTTATCCTGACATTTTTAATCTGTTCAATAAATCTTATCAGTGGATATGTGAAAGAGCTATTATCTCTCCGAGAAATGTAACAGCAGAAGAAATCAATGATATCATCCTTCTAAAATTCGATGGACACTTACGTGAATCACTATCTATTGATACAGTTACATCAACAGATGATGCTATTCATTATCCACAAGAATTTCTCAATTCTCTTTCTCCTTCGGGATTTCCTCCTCATAAGCTAAAATTAAAAATTGGTGCTCCAATTACATTATTACGTAATATTCAACCACCGAACTTATGTGACGGTACAAGATTACAAATAAAATCGTTGCGAAATAATATTATAGAAGCAGTAATTCTTCACTGGGCCAGCAAAAGGAGAAATTGCATTTATTCCAAGAATTCCCATGATTCCCTCAGACTTGCCGTTTTCTTTCAAACGGCTTCAATTCCCGGTTAAAGTTTCTGTTGCCATTACGATAAATCAAAGCACAAGGTCAAACATTCAAGTACATTGGCATAGATCTTCGTACAATGTTTTTCACATTACATGTCATTTTCTTGAACTGGGGACCCGAATCATCTTATGATTTTAATTTCAACAGGAGATAAAATAAAAAACGTCATATACTAAGAAGTCTTATAAAATTATTATATTAATTAATTATTTCTTTTTTATCTGTATTTATTTTTAATAAAAATATATTCATCATTTATAAAGCTAGAAAAATGAATGTAATTATTTATATATTGTATTTATCTGTATTTATTAAAGGAGTTCGCTTACAAACACACGTACAGTAGAATTATATATATAAAGATGTAAGTATATGTATATAAGTTTGAGTCGTATATATTTGGTACATTTAACGGGTAACGAAGTACACGGGATCAGCTAGTATTAATATATTTTGGAGGTAATTTTCCTTCCTAGGTGACTTTTTTCATTTTTACCACTTTTAACCTTTTTAACCCCTAGGCAATGATGAATTACTCAGGACAAGTCATTTTATGTATAGAGATATACAGATATAGATAGATTGATAGATAATATATTTTTAATAATAATAAATGTATAACTAGAGAAAAATCTAATTAAGTTCGATTTGAATGCGGAATTAATTCAATGCAACGCGTCGATGCAGTTGAGAGTCGTGACTCTGTGGACGAGGACTGCACGAAACTATTATTATACTACTTTTCAAGTAATAATACTTAATAGTGTACCTAATGGCTAATACCTAACTATATTCTATAGATAGTTCTATCACACCTACTATGGGTATTGCTGTTTTTACTATTATGATTTGATGGTAGGTACCCCGGTATTATACTTATGAATTCGTGAAGAATGAAGATAGGACGCAAATATACGCAACGTATCATTTTCCCAGTCGTGGTGAATCATTAGTTAATTTAATTAATGATTTAAATGTTAAGAAAATTAATGTCATATTTTAAAATAAACCGATTTCGGATATCGGATCCTTCCCTGACTTGGAATAATATTAAAATCATTAGACCGCGCGATGTGCGGATAATCTTATTAAATTATATTTAAAATGTTGTTATTTTTATATACCTATTTAATTGTATGAATTTATTATACCGCTTAACATTGCTTAACATATTAATATATTATACAGGCATAAATGCTCACATTTAATACATTAACATTGTGTACACAAATTAAATATATATTTACGTATATTGATATGTGCCAATATCTACTCATTAAGCCATGTACAATTATACAATTCGAGACAAAAAATGCAAATATAATTACACAATACCAATATCTTTTAGAGTGTTTATTCCACAATTTTATATTCTAAGCTAAACATTGTATAATTTTCTGGTTTTACAATGATATAACGATGTGTGCTCTTTTTGTACCTACCTATATGTGGCTCCATTTTCTAATATTAAAACGTATGTAAATTTTGTGTCATTCTTATATACCTAATGGGTGGGCAGTGGGCACTGGCTACTCTCTATACTCTGTAGATCAGAAATGTCCTCTACTTGGTATTTTATGCAGGACATTTTGCGAAAACATCAATTGTTTCTACATATAAATAATAAATTTACAATTTACATATTGACACCATTTCACAAAATATCATTTATATTTCATATTTTCATAGGATTGTTTTAATTATCGATTATATTGTATATTATAATTGAATTGCATATAATAATAAACACCATGTATAAGCACCTCCAAGATCCGACCAACACCAATATTCAATATTTTAAACCACGTTTAACAATGACCTTTTATTCCGTTATAGCTAATTATGAAATCTAACATTTTTTGTTTGTGTCATTTTAAACCACATTCAAAAAAAAATATCTTTGTTTGAACCAGTTTGTTAAAATATTAAAATTATTGCTTGTCTTTTTATTTATTACAACAAAATAATGAGCCCCATTTAACATGCTCCTATGAATTGTTACTTGTTAACCAACAATATTTTCGTTACGTACCAAATCTCATTAAAATGTATTAAGGTTTTTGTCACGTGAAAGTATAAGTTTACCAGTGTGGACGTGTGGTGACTCTTATAGTCTTATGAAATATAAACGGAGGCATATACCTATACCTTTTTAACAACAAGGCTGATGCTTTTCCTAGCAATAATAAAAATATTTTGCAATAATTAATAAATATTTAAATACTACTTTTAAACTAAGTAATTAGTTAATTAGTATTTAGTATATAATATAAGGCAATAGGTAACTACTTTTTCGATTGATTGTGGTTTCATTAATATTTAATAATATAGAATAATGATCTGTTATTATGATCTCTATATTATAGTATTTTTTAAAGATATTGACTTAATAGATAATATTTAATACTAGTTAATACCAAGGTCATATCTGAAGGGGGCCCAGGAGGTCTGGACCCTTCCCCTCGTAAGATTTCTTCAATATGTCTTATTTTTAAACAAATATCAAAACCTAAATTCAATAAAATTAAAATATACATGTTTTGGACCCCCCCCCCCTAAAAAAAAATTCTGGATACGGCCTTGCTTAATACATTATCTTTAAATGACCCACTAGTCTCACTGTCTTTATTCTTTAGTCGGCCGAATATAGCAATTATAAATTGACAATTTTTTTTGAATTCGTAATTATATAATAATCTATAGTTGTAGTTATACGTTGGTCATTTCTTTATTTGTTTGTAAAATGTCAATATGTATGTCACCAAAAATGAGTAAAACGTAAATACTATAATTTTGTGCGCTTGTTTTTTACACAAATATTTTGTTCAAGTTCAATAAAATAATAATGTATAATATTATGATTTGGTGATCTATAAATAGTGTATTATCTAACCTATTGTGTCTATATTTGGAAGCATGTTGAGCATAATGTTGAGTGCTGACATTTTTACTAGGTATTTTTATAGATTCTGTACAATCTATGAATCATAAATAGATAATGTTTTTGTAGACAACTTATTATACAGATCAATCAAACTAAATGTATGTATACCTAGTACCTACTGATAATAAGATAGTATATAGTAAGATTTAGTGACAGTGAGGGGAAAATCAAAATGCATATTCGCCATATTACAGCCATTAATCATATTGTTGACGAATGTGTGTACTGTAGGTACTACTGTGTATGTATCTACGTGAGTATTTATGTGTGTACTATACTATGTGGCATGTGCAATAAATGCACAAGCACAACAGACAAACATTGTAATGTAAAAAAATAAAACTGATGATATTGACCAGTGATACCAAGTTTGTGAGACCAGTTTATGATGTAGGTAAGTATAATACCTACAGAAGCGTCAGTGGATCATCTACTCGTTAAGCAGCATAGAGTTCAAATTCTGAGGTTTCTTGACACAAGAAGAATAAGCACACTACAACACTCGTTTAAAATGTGATAAATGTAAAAAAATGACTCAACGGTTCCTTCCTGAGGACACAAAACGGAAGAAAAATTAATGTGAAAATTAAAAAATGCAA
The DNA here is from genome assembly GCF_005508785.2 of Acyrthosiphon pisum. NCBI lineage: Eukaryota > Metazoa > Arthropoda > Insecta > Hemiptera > Aphididae > Acyrthosiphon > Acyrthosiphon pisum. The sequence continues at coordinate 51,945,517 of NC_042494.1, read as the reverse complement.
AATTTTTACCTAACGACCGACGACGTGCGATTTTGCGACTACAGCATAAATACACACTTACGTTTCACTGATACATATTAAATGCAACGTACATTATATATATATAAATATATAATATGTAGAATATAATATTATATATTTTATTGCTATTTAGATCCCTACGGGAAAGTCGACGTCGCCGTCGGGCAAAACAATAACACTTGACAACAAATAACAATATCGGACGGAAGGCAACAACTGAGACGAAGACACCGCCGCCGCCTATCATATGTTTTTCATTGCACGCGCCAACGCCATCTATCCGCTGAGTTTCGCCCACGTTGCTTATATAATATTATTTTGGCGCGCTGCCAAGCAGGACGTATAGGACGTATTAACTATGATATTACAATATTTTAGACACAATCGCCGTGATATTGAATCACGTATATTATACTATTTACGTCCGTGGTAGACGGCGTATGCATAAATTTATTAATATGATAATATTGTCAATTTATAGGCAATAGGCATAGACACGAATACATGAATACTAAAAATATAGATTAGAATATAGAAACAGAATAATTCGAATAGTCTTCACGGGCATATAGGTACCTATAAAGAAATGGACTGATAGGCGATAGTAGACAGTGGTGTATTGGTAAATATATTTATGGGTATACGCACCAATGTACGTAACCTAAACGATCAAATTATATCATCGTATATATTATATAACGTTATTGCAGTTCAATTAGTACATAGTTTTTAACATTATTTTATTAATTTTTTTATAATGTAACAATAGAAAATAAAACAAAATTAACTCGAATGTCAAAAAAATTAAAATAATAATAACATTATTATAGGTACAATCTATAGAATTTTCCACATAGATTTTTTGTATTCAATATTGGGTTTACTAAATTGAACTTAAAGTCTTAAAATACATTAAACACGACGCATATTGTTATATAACTTTTATTCAATACCTACCTCAATTGATAAGTAATTCATTAATACATGTAATAACGAATAACGTTTTTTTCTTATATGAATTATTAAATAAATTTTAAATCTTATTTGGTTTTCTGGTTATTTTGGAAGCGTATACCCGTAAAATAAGATTTTACCTTGGGTATACGCCGAAAATCGAAAATCTTCTGATGGGTATACGGCGTATACCCGCGTACCCGTACCAATACACCACATTAGTAGAGAGCTCTCTCTCGAATCCGGCGGCCAACATTGTTAATAAAGATAGCACACAATTTAGTCCATCTATTAATCTGAATGAGAGAGGCGTAAATATGGTATAAATCTGGGAGAGTAGAAATATAAATTAACTTGTATTAACATAATTTATTATATTTACTAAGTCAAGTTGGGAAATATTTGGTGGACTTCGGGAGTCTTTCAAGGGGCTGAGCCCCACAAATCCTTCCTCCCCAATTTACGTCTATGGACAAAGGGGATCTTTTCTCTTACAGTCTTACACATATACCACGACAGTAATACCCGCGTTGCCACTCGCTCGCTGCGCTGCGCTCAGATGAAAAAATCAAAAATATCCCTCGGCTTGTTATGCGACACCACCTTAATTGTATAAGGACTATTCAATTTAAATAGAGGTATACTCATATGTATAACACATATAATAGTAGATATTCGGCGGTTACCCTGTGACCGATTTAAGGTGGTTGGTTGCATAACAAGTCCAGGGATATTTTTGATTTTTTTTATCCCAGGAAATGGCAGACGTATTATGTATAACAGAAAAAATCCGAGAAAGGAAGCAAAAAATAGAAAAAATAGCATTAGCCATTAGGTATAGCCTAGGTAAACTTTAGATCTATGGCATCATAATATATATATTATATATTAACTGAACAGGTATTAAATATCTTTTTCTAACATTGTTGGCAACCTATAACAGGGTATGCGTGATTGGGACGCGCTGCAGTTCATATATATTAATATGTCTATTGCTATATTGATAGGTGTGATTATAACGTCACCGTGACGCATCGTAGACAATACTATATTACTATAAACTTCTCTCATGACACTTTCCAACTCTACTATACCTCACACAGTGTCACACTCAAATCATTTTTTACTTTTCAAACTTATGTAATACGGTGTGAAGATGAATACTTAGTCTTGAGCCTACTCCAATTTGCACTCCATAAAAGTAATCCTAAACCATTTGCGCAAATAAAAAGGGTGCTTACACTCCTTAGCACCCTGCATTTTAATGCTAACACCCCGAATCTCCTGAAAATCTTTTTGATAAGAAAGTTATATTTTACGATAAGCTAAAAAGAATTAATTGTCCTACACATGCACATCCTTATACAATTCTGGTTTAAATCTTTAATTTATATAACTTTTTTAATAGAGATATCATATGTAACAGCTGGAGAAGTATCAATATATATGAGGCGAGTATGAGGGGCAAAACCCCTCGTGGCTTTGCTTCCTCTAAAATGTCTTGGGTGCTTGGCTCTTCTCATACGTTTGGGTTATTTGCGCCTGTGTCCTAAACTCAAGCCTTATAGGTAAAACAAAATGTGTAATATAAATTATAATATTATGTATAATTTCTGTGGGTAAAATACAATAGGATGTACCTACCTAAATAAAGTCCAAAATTATCGCCCTATATAGGTATATTATTATTATAACGATATCACGTACTCGCCTCCGTATACAGCGGTGTATGATTGATTTTACTCAAAATAATCCTATTCTCTGTTCAGCGAAACACCACGCCACGCAAAAACTGGTTCCCCCACCA
>NC_042494.1:51927887-51942685 GCF_005508785.2 Acyrthosiphon pisum | reverse complement strand
CATAGACAAAACGCGTTTACGCAGTCTGAGTAGAACTCGCTCAATTTTGGTGTTAAATTAAAAACAACCTATTACAAAATTAAAAGATGACAAGACGTTGAGTTTTTTTTTAAAACTATATTTGGAAAAATAAAAGGTATTTTAAAAATGTTGAAATTTTTGCTATTTCTAAACGATAAACGAACGTTATATTGTATATAATGGAAATAACGCAACGACTTGCCTTCAAAAATATTGTCACAATTTCAATTTTATAAAAGGTATTTTTACTCTAGAACCAAAATTGAGCGATTTATACTCAGACTGCGTAAACACGTTTTGTGTACCTATATCGTACGTGTGTACAAAGACAACTCATGCAGGGTCGTCCCGATGGGGGGGGGGGGGGGTGTAGGGGGTGGGCCACTAAACAGATTAAACTGCATAATATGATTCCGGTAATCTTTTATATTTTTTAATTGTTATACACCGTAATTGAATCCAATTTTAAATTTCACATTTATAATATTAGTTCTTGATACATTATGCATGGCAAAAAATATTGAGAATAGAATTTTTATTTTTTCATATAACATTAAATATGTCTGTAAAATATTAAATATTATCTGCTAAATAAATTTTAAAATATAAAAATTATTTATTCTGATTTCACTAAAAGTACCTACTGTAATATGTATAATTTTTAATTTAGTCAAGTTCAACTCAAACAATATGTAATGTTATCCAGACTAAAGCTAAACCTGAAGGAATAACAGAATCTGTATTAGACGAGGTAAGACATTAAAATACAATGAATATATATAATATATAGGATTATTGGTATATTATATATGAAAAAAAAAATATTAAAAGTAAAATTTTTCATATTATATCATTTGATATACAGTGCTAAATACATTTTAAAAATTATTTATTCTGATTTCACTATAAGTACTATATATATAATATAAGCACATAATATTTATCTCGTTTTAGTTAGTACACTTTTATTCTATAAAAATTTCTATATTTTAGGTCAGATCAACATGTTTTTCAACTCAATCAGTCCCTACAAAATATTCAACAAATGTGGTTGACCATGATAAAATGGATGTAAATTGGTTGTTATGTGCTGGTCAGTTAGAAAATATTTTTGCAGATTTAACTGAACGTGGTATAGTTTTATCTAAACTAAAAACTGAAGTATTACCAAATCCAATTAAATTCATACTAGAAAGTGTCCAGATTATTAGTAGAATAAAATCTAAGTCTAAAGATTTTTTTAAAAATGCAAATATTGTTTTGGAACAATTTTCAGAAGGTACTTTAACTTCATTGTCAAATAATATTATTGATGAATTTATGAACCATGATCCAGGTGGTCGTGGGCCAATTATTTCAACTTCACAACGCCAATATCTTATAGCTTTAGGGCCACATCAGCCTAAACTAACTAGATATCTCATAAATCCTAACATTAATAAATGTAAACAGCACAGTTTTAGTTCTAAATGGTATAATGAATATCCATTGATAGAATATAGTATTTTGAAGGATTCTGTATACTGTTTTGTATGTTCACTGTTTCCACATGGTCCTGATAAATTGTATTCTAATGCAGCATGGATTTCAACTGGAGTTAATCAGTGGCATAAAATGAAGAGTTGTGGTGCTAAAAAGTTGGGAAAACTTGAGCAACATTTTTCTTCTACTTCACATAAGGCATGTTTAAGCGACTACTATCAATTCATGACTAATTCAAATCACATTGATATAATTTTGAACAGAACTAATAGAAAAGAAGCAATACAATTAGAGCAAGAAAAAGATTTTAACAAGAGTATTGTTATTATGTTATTTGATATTGCTCGAACATTAGCTCGACAAGGTTTAGCATTTAGAGGTGATGGCGATGAAAGTGGTGGCAATTTTATGCAATTAGTTAAATTATTGTCTAGACATAACCCATTAATGGATCGTTGGATTAAGGAGACTTCTAAACGGTCATATAAAGTTCATTATTTAGGACCGAGATCACAAAATGAATTCATTGAATTATTGGCTAATGAAACACGTAAAATAATTGTAGATGAAGTAAAAGAAGCAATCATTTATTCTGTGTCCGCTGACACAACTCCAGATATCACACATGAGGATCGTTTAGCTGTATGTACAAGGTATGTCAATAATCAAGGTAAGGCTGTTGAACGACTTTTAGAGATTTCTAAAGGAACCGATAAGACTGGTTTAGGTACAGCTAAAAAGTCTTGATGAAATATGTACCGATAACGGACATTTTGACAAATTAACAAGATCCAAAGCACTTGGCCTTCAAAAACAATTACTCTCATTTGATTTTATTGTCTCTATAGTTTTTATGAAAAATATTATGTACAAATTAAAATGTCTTACTGAAACTCTTGAAACTAAACATTTATGTATAATTGATGCTATAGCTTTAATTGATAGTACTATGAAAATGATGACTGAGATAAAATCTGATGATCAAGCTATAAATAATTTAATTGACAGCGCTTTATCTTTTGCAACCTTACTTGGAACAAACCCTGAAAGTTATTTTAAAACACATCATCGTAGAAGACTATGTCCAAAACGAATTGACTCAAGACCATCAACTGAGGTTGAATTTACTATACATTTATTTTACCGAAGAGAATTTAAATTAGTTCTTGATACACTGATCACATTATCAAATAGCAACTTAAAACAATGTATTTCTTCTGTTCAGCCATTGTTCCAATTATTTTCACTACCTTTAGATAAATCAAATATTACTCTTGAAAATATTACAAATTCTCTCTCTTTATTTCCAGTAGATAGTACAGGCTCTAATCTAAAAGATCTAGATTTAGTCCAAACTCAACTAGAGATTTTATTTAACATGTTACAAGATGATTCAAAAAATTTTGAATCCTTAATGGAAAAGTCTGAAGAAGTCAAACATATTTTACCGTGTGCTAATTTATTATGTCGTTTGGCGTTAACTTCTCCAGTGACTGTTGCCTCAAATGAGAGGACATTCAGTAAATTAAAATTAGTGAAAACATTTCTTAGATTGACAATGAATGATGACCGGTTAAATTCCTTAGTAATATTAGGAATAGAGAAAGATATTGTAGACCAATTGAATATTAACAAATTAGCACAACAATGGTCAAATTTAAAAGAACGTAGAATACAAATTTAACTGTTAATTATTTTCAAAGTATATATATTAGTATAGTTTTATATTATTATGATTTTTGTTTACAAGGTTAATTTTAATAAGATTTAATAAGAATTATTTTATGTTTTATATATATAGTTAATATGTATTAAAATATTTGTATTTGAATACCTACCCATCATGAGTATATTGTACATATCTTTTTTTATAATAAAATCTTTTATCTGGTATTCATTATATATTTATAAATAAAATTCAAAAACATGAAGTATGAAATGATAAGAAAAAAAATGATTTTGTAAATTGATAACAATGTGTAGAGTTTCATTCGAGCGAAGCGAGAAAAAAATTTTTTGAATCGGAAAATTGATAGATATACACCCCCCATGAATCTTAGTTCGGGACGGCCCTGAACTCATGTGGTATATAATAATCGTATTGTCGAATAGTAAATAAAATAAAAATTATTTTTTTGAATTCATTTCTTAGGAGATTTTAACGATTTAACCGCGTGTTATTATGCGAGTAAAACATTAATAAGATCATCGTAATTTTTTCTCTCTAAAATCAATAACATTGCATAGTTAAATGTAATTGCTCTTGTTTTATGATATTAGCATATATTAATTTTTAATTTATTACCCAATTGTTTCAACGCTGATTATCGTAAATTAGTCCTGTTAAACGTGTCACTAAATAAGCATTATAAATCTGAATCCGCTAATTCAGATTGCAGTTTTTCTAAGAACTGGATAAATAACTGAATTGTACCAGATAAGTTTTAATAAAATTGAATGTATAGTTAGGTATACATTATGTAACTTACAGACTATCACTATAGCTAGAAATATAGAACACCTGAAACTTGAAACTAGATAATTATGTGTAGCCACTAGCCATGATAGGTATTTTATATACTTATATATTATAGCATTATATGTGTATATTATAATTTATATTGTCAAATATAGATAGGCATTATTTAGAAATATTTTAAATGATCTGGTGTTAATGTGTTATTAACGGGTAAAACTTCCACAGTTCCACAGCACAGTTCCGCTAGCTAATGGTATGTCAATTTATATAGGTAGGTAACCTACGTCACAGGCCACGGCTACTGTGGCTGGAGTTATCGATGGAAGAGTGACCAAAAAATACTTTAGATTAGTGGTTACCTACTAGTTAGTAATTTAGTACCTATAACTTTGTAGGCATGATCATCAAATTCCGTATCTGTATATATAAAACAAAATATTATAAAACAGGAAGCCGACTGACTGATCTATCAACGCACAGCTCAAACCATTGGACGGATCGAGCTGAAATTTGGCATACAGATAGCTATTATGATGTAGGCGTCCGCTAAGAAATGATTTTTGGAAATTCGACCCCTAAAAGAGAAATTAAGGGGTTGTAAGAAAACATTAATGATTCTATCTATCGAGCGGTATCTAATTTAAATATACAATATTGGTTTTAAAATACAAAACGTACGTACTTGATATAATAATATGGAATAGTGGTTACTAATGATTTAGATGTGCAATAAGAAAGGATTTTCTGATATTCATATATTAAGAAGTGGTCAAACAGGGCAGGGATCTTAAAATTCACGGTGGAAATTGAAACTTTTTTTTGTCTATTAATGGTTGCATTTGGTTGCAGGTTATATACCTATACGAATTATTTCACAAAGCTAGGTACAATTACGCCGATGGCCGATTTATCCGAAAAAATTAAATGAAATAAATTAAAATAAAAACCCCCAAAATATATTAATATATAAATATTAAATACTCCTGAAAATTCGGGATGATTCTATCTATGATTCAAGTATGACTTCAATAGGTACTATTTAAGGTACTCTGTATAAACATTTTATTCAACTACAAAGATATACTAATATAGTAGGTAATATATAAGCTTTATTTTATCACCCACTTTGCTGTGTCCGTAAATTACCACAGGTAGATTGCCTACCTGATAATATAGCTACCGTTCACATAACCATACGCGAGTCTCACGGGCAATGCCATGCGGGATGGCTAAAAGTTAAAATATAATATAATTTTGCTCTCATATGCACAGCGAATTATACACAAAAGGTGTTAATTAATCGAATTTTTTTTTATTCAGCTAGTCTACCTATATTAATTTATAACTAGACGTATCGTTTCTATTTTACATTATTGTTTATAAACTATAGTGGGTATTCAGGGGGGGAGCTAGGGGCCCATGCCCCCCAGACATATTTTTTTATAAATATAAATATTATATATTAAATAAACAAAATCTAAACTATTTTTCACATTGTCGCTTTATATATTAAATAATCAATAATTTATTTATCACATTGAATACGTAGATACCTACTATTATGACAACATTTTTAAATTAAGAATAAAGTATATTTTATTATAATTGTATTTGTGTTGTAAAAAAATTGTTGCCCCCCCCCCTCCCCAAGATCTTTGCTCTGGATCCGTGCCTGTAGGTACTATACAGTGTGTCCCGTTTTAAATGTACCACTAAATATCTCAGCCCGATAATCTTAGATTGAAATACGGTTTGCTGCAATAGCTAAGGGGTACTGAAGTACACATTTAAGGACAAATTTCAAATTTTTAACTCTTGTAGTATGCGCATGCGCAATACAAATTTTTTTTTTTTAAATTTCAACACCTATTTTTGTCACCGGATATGGATAGATTATTTTATTCTAAGTAATTTTGATCCGTTGACCATAGTTCTAAACCTAAAATTGAATGAGTTACAGCTTTTGGAAATTTTAAAATAATTAAATGTTTTCGATTTTACCAAAAACATTACACATACATTTTTTTTTAGGTAATTTTGTATTAAATTATTTAAATGCATTTCATTTTAGTTCAAAAATGATTTACTTTTGTATCAAATTCAAGCATGTAATGTTTTAGGTAAAATCGAAAACATTTAATTATTTTAAAATTATCAGATATATTGAACATTAAGAGTTCTGTACCTACACGGTATTCTGGGTATTGTTTCCTATGCTCTGTATATGATTAGAAGAAACAAAACAAAATAAATGCATAAAGTACAAGTATGCAAATAGTGCAAATAACAAACACCTGAATGATGTGACGACTATTAGCCAGTATTAGGTCTATGATATATAATAACCAGCACTCGTAAGTTTGTACACTAAAAAATGCATATATGACATATCCGTGCACTAAAAAGTTCAAAAATATGCATTTATATGTCCTAACATTTTTAAATTATGCACTCAAAATATGCATTATGAAAAAAATCATGAGCAAATTTTAAAATTATAAGAATATATCCTTTTAAAAGTATTTTATTCCTTTTAATTGTTATACATTTACTAACCAAAATTAATAAAACAAAAAATAAAACTTATACTTATGTAATTCAAATACCTTTGTCATCTTTATCAATCTTAATCAGATAGTCATTTTTTTGTCTAATTTGTGTATACCCTTATCCAGCACCTACAATTAAATAGAATCTGGTTGTTGAGAAGCATTGCACACATGTACATGCCTGTACAGATTTCGTTTTGACGTCGGACGTTTTACGGCAGAGGATGCTAGTGGTAGCGAGAACATTGATTCCGCGGTACTACGTAAAACGCACATAATCTAAATTGGTATGTACAAAAAAAAAAAATACTAGGTAGGTAATCACACGAGAATAAAAATAAATCTAAACACACTAATTTTTTAAACGGGAAACTAAATAAGAACCAAGAAACTTTTCAAATATTTATCTAAGAAATTGTTGTATGAAATAATATGCGCTACCAACTAAAAGATGGACTATATGCCAAATATGCCTTTACACCCAAAACATGCATAAACATGCACTATTAAATTTTACATTATTATTACTATTGTTATGAAACGATTTGTATCTCAGTTAGCATGTTTTCCTATATGGCAGAAAAAACACGTAGATGCATGAACTTACGAGCCCAGATAATAACAAATCCATAATAAGATATGTTTTATAAAAGTATAAATGTATTGATAGTGATTTTATTACTCTATAAAAATAAATAGTAAAACAATACATTAAAGTAATTAAAACAACATTAAATACTACAGTTTGTTTACATTTTCTTCAATCCAGTATATTCCATTCCAACAAGAGGATTGGTTTTTTTCGCATGATATTTCTTATATCCAACTTGTTTTTTCTTATAATATGCTTTATCCTTTTTTTTAATCCCTTTATCTTCTTCTTCTTGTGTTTTTATATATTCTTTTAATGAAGTAGGCACCATGTAATCGGGAACATCTGACATATGATCTTGTAATTTCACTGTATGTAAAGCTTTGTCATGCCTCAAAGACAATAAATCACGGGGATTTTCTTGGAAATATCGCTATATAAACAATGTACAATTAAAATTTAGATAAACTTAACAGTATTAGATTATATTAAAATAATATCATGGTATTACTTTTAATTTTTTCGAATTTAACATTTCAGATTTGATTTCTTTTAGTCGAGCTTCTCTAACAGCAATTTTAGTGACAGCTCGCCAAGCATCTTTAGCTCGGTATCTAAATCCCTCAACTTCTTCTAATTTAAAATTAAAATCTTGGAATATGTCATTTTCTTCTGAAATACCTTGTTTTATGTAATCTTCGACATCTTTTAATAAATTTAGTTCTTTAATATTTAAAAAAGATATGGCTGTTCCCTAAGCAAATAATATAAGAAATTTATCATTTTAGAAAATTATGTATCAAAAAAGAACCTTCTTACTTTATTTTTTCCTCTTGCTGTACGACCAACTCTGTGTATGTAGGAATAAATATCTTGTGGAAAATCAAAATTAATAACAATTGACACAAATTGAAAATCTATTCCTCTTGCTATACTAAATTCTTTATCATGTTTACGTTTACTAAAATAAAAATTACAAATATATGCAACTATTTTACCGTAAGAAAAAAAATTGAAAAAATTGATTTTTTATTTACTTTGTACTAGTTGAAGTTATTTCATGTTCTTCATCTAAAAATTTTTCATCAGATGCAAGTATTATATCATATATATTATCGTTGAATTGATTTATTGTATGACACCGGCAACTGGCCGGAAGTTCAGAGTTTAATACACAGGTATGAACACCAAATTGTTCCAAAAATAATTTTAACCTAACAAAAAAAAATTATTATAGATGAGCTTCATGAAAATTAGAAAGTATACTTACTTGTAGCATTTATCTACAGAATTAACAAATACTATAGTTTTTCCTTTCACAAGCTTTAACTTAAAAATACAGTATAAAATTACAGCTTTATCTTCTTCTTCAGCATTCAACTTGTAATGAGTTAATTGTGATAATGGAGCCAAATCTGGTTCTTGCAGTTTTAATATGACAGCATTTCGTAGAAGTAGTTTTTTTAATGCCATAACATCTTCTGATAATGTTGCACTAGCCAATACAGCTTGATATGTTTTTGGTAAAAATCTATAGCATATCAGGAATGTATTCAATCATTCAAAATTTAAAGTAGTACTTATAAATATTTGAAATTTTGATTTAACTCACTTGATAACTTCTTTAATTTCCTCTTCAAAGCCAAATGAGAATACCAAATCTGCTTCATCGACCACAAGTGTTTGAAGTTTTTTAAGTGTCATGTTTTTTCCTTGTAAATGAAGCAATGCTCTAGCTGGTGTAGCCACAATAACATCAGGCGGTATATTTAATAAAGGTTGTTGTTCTTTCATATCAATCTAAATAAGTTAAAAGTTTGTTTATATTTTAGATTCTTAATAGAGCAATGAATAAATATTAGTTTTACAACTATTTTTTAATCTTTTTTTATTTGAGTGTCATCAATTTTTGGAAAAGTAAAAATGCTTCAAATAAAATATCCTTAGAATTATAGGCTGGTGTCTCTAATGCTGACTGCAGACAAATTGTCTCTGCTCAGAACTGTCATATGACAGTAAATTTATCACTAAATTTAAATTGAACATATCCATTACAGTTACCTACTCAATATACTTGACAACTACTACACAGCAGAGAGACTTACCCTTTTTTTTTATAATTTATAGTTTTCAGCAACGATTAAGCGGATTGGTCCACCGTTACCGGTAAATTTACTGGTTACGGTTATATTAAAATTTTGGGCTGATGTACTTCAGTTACAAATTATGGTATTTGTTTAGTATGTGACCTACCCAAGTGAAAAATCGAGTTTATACTCTATTCAAGTTAAGAGTGGACTGATTTGCCCATATGCTACTGATTGCTGTATGTTGCCGGACCCCCATAATTGATCATTCGGAAACAATTGTACGCTTCCATTGTACGTTGGGAAACGATTGTTACCGATCAGCGACGTGTACGGTGTCATTATTACTGCCACTGTCGCTGTGTATCAGTAGAGAGGAGCCATGCGCGAACATGACGTGTTCTCATCGGCCTCCCATTGTACTCTCAAGTTGAATAGAGTATAGTATGTGACCTACCAAGACTATTATCTATATTATGTACGGGCAATGTACAAATACCAATCTTTTAACAGGTACGATACATTTTTTAAATTTTTAAGTAATATACAAAAAGTATATTGATAATAATTATTTAAAAATAAAATACGATTAGTTTATACTTTAAAATGTTAATTTTTGAATAATTTTGACATTGCTGTTATTCAATGTGTATTTATACATTTTTTTTAAACTGATATTTTGTTTGACTGATTTTGACATTATTAAATGTAATCCTGTACTATTTTATATTTGTATTACTAATTAATTAAATAATCATTAACATACTTTTATGATTTTTAATTTGACTGTTTTTAAATTTATTATCGGTCCTGTAGGTCACATACTAAATTAATACTCAAATCAACAAATTATCAAATAATTTGATAATACTTAACTGTGCGTGAACATTGTTTATTGTTATATACTAATATCACGATTTTGGATGTCATTTTGGCTGCACTAAGTAATATAATATAAGAGTTAATTTATATTTTATTTTAAACTGTAAACATTTTTATAAAATTTGTTTTGATGTTTAATGTTCTGAACATGTTGATTTTATGATGTTTTTTTTAAAAAAATGGTGTCTCATCTTTTTTTGAAGCAGTAAAAATGCTTAAATTTTCTATTTTAGCATCTTGTCTGGTAAGAAAGTGAATCTTGTTGGTAATTTGGGAGATCATAAAAAAAGTTACGTACTCACAAGTTAAAATATTAAATTATAAATAAGATAATCCCTAAAAATTGATGTTTATGCAAATTATTATTAATTATTATAATATATTGGGCGAGCCTGTAAAACTGTAATTTCCCAGGCCAAAATGTTTAGCCAATCATACGCAGATTGTCAAATTGTAAAGTTATTTGGGAACAAGTCTAGTTTAGCGCCCACTCGAATTTTTCGATTTTTTTTCTTGGAAACCTATGTATTTTGACGAGTTTAAAACGATGGTGTAAAAATTAATTTGCGGAAATGATTATTTTGGAAATTACAGCCTTCCAAAGTTTGCGATTTTACGTTTATACGCATGCGCGCAGCAATAGGTACTATAATGCCGCACGGAGGACCATTTTTGTTATTTTTTTTGTACTTACGTTTCTAACCTGTTTAAAACAATGGTGCAATAATAATTTATCACCCGATTTTCGATGCAATACCTCCCCAAGTGGGTCACAGGGTTAAGAAAATTGCATTTTTGTTGCACCGAGTCACCGAGCGGGGTCACTCGCTCAGACAATTAAAAACGAAAATATCCCCCGATTTGCTATGCAACACCTCCCCAAGTAGGTCACGGGGTATGTTATGTTGTATAGTATGTGCAGTGATAACAAGTTTTGCGGCACTCGTCGCGGCGCTTATAGTAGTGTTGCGCGCATGCGTATAAACGTAAAATCGCAAACTTTGGAAGGCTGTAACTTCCAAAATAATCATTTCCGCAAATTAATTTTTACACCATCGTTTTAAACTCGTCGAAATACATAGGTTTCTGAAAAAAAAATCGAAAAATTCGCGTGGGCGCTAAACTAGACTTATGCCGTTATTTGGTTATAAGAAATAATAAATTGTAATATAAAAATATAATTAGAAATTCAACTTTACTTTTCAATTGTAAGAATACTAACTTGATCAGATATATCGACACATTTTACATCTCTTGAACATTTGATAGTTAACTGAAGTATATTCTTAAAAATCTGGTTACATAGTTCTTTACTTGGAGCTAGTATTAATGCTTGTGTACAATAAGTATCAGCATTTATCTAAAACATTTGTAGTTATACAATTGTAATTATCATTTATGAACTTATGACAATTGAAAAATAATTAATACCTAACTATTGACAATAAATCATTTTCTTACATCTTTGAATTCTAATATTTTTTGTATTACAGGTATAACAAATGCTGCAGTTTTTCCAGATCCGGTTCTAGCCCTCACCAACATATCTTTGCCTTCCAACAGGAGCGGGATACCATGTTCTTGAACCAGTGTGGGTTCTGTCCATCCTTGGTTCGCAATTGCCTGTTGTGAAATAATAAGTTAAAATAAAATCATTTTTGTAAGTTTGGAATAGATTTAAAACAAATCCATCGATAAAAGTAGGCAGAAAATATTATATTAGTGAAGTGTATTATACCCACTTTAAGTATTCGATCGTCAATATTCATTTCGTGAAAATTAATATGAGATTCCATTTTAATTTAAAATTAAATTATGAAAACAATAATTATGCAGAGTGGAGACGAAACAAGCACGTGATAGAACGCTCCTACAATGTATTCCTACCGGCTATCACTCGTATTATAGTATTTTTCTGTGATTATAGTAATACGGAACAGCATGCTGCGTAGATAGTATATGATAGTATATGATCTAAGTGCGTAGCACACTTGCACGAATGCACGCCAAAAAGTCACCCGACCACGATTAAAGATAGTACTATCTATAGCCGTGCACCCGACAAACGATCACACGACATAAAGCCACGCGATAACGACAAAAGACCATTCGACAAAAGACCATTATCAAAATTGGACAAAATGCCACTCGACAAAAAACCATCGTACCGCACTGCCAACCTTAAATTTGTGTGCGAAAATCGTATTGTTATGAACCGTCAAAAAGCCACTCGACAAATAACTACCCGACACAAAGCCACGAGATAACGACAAAAAATCATTTGGCAAAACAACCATCCTCAAAATGCGACAAAATGCCACTCGACATAAAACCATCGTACCACACTACCAACCGTATAATTACGGTATCATTATCGTAAAAATGTCGACAAAAAGTCACCTTATCAAAATGAATTAAGTTTTTGGCGCTTGATTTGAAAAAATAATCAGATAAGTATTAAATTTTAACTCATGGCATAGCACTGACACAAGTTGCGAGTTAAGAATTAACTAAGGTTAGAAAAAATCTGTCAAACTACCTTCAAAAAACCCTTATATCCGTATGCATAATCAATTTGTATGTCACATAAGACATGTTAAAGTATCAAATTATATAAAATTAAACTTTTAAATTGACACGCAATTTTTGTCTTCTCACTCAAATCCACGTTTGACATAAAATAATTTTAGATTTTCGAGCAATATGAGAGTAAACTTTTTTAAAAACTTTAAAGAATAATATTTTTGATTGTTTGACATTCATTTTATATTTTATTATTAGGTATTTGACTATATTATATTAGACTTTAAAAATAAAAATGTTGTAAATTTAATTAAATATTACCTTGTTTAGCGGAAATATTTTAATAATAATAATAATATTAATATCGGAATTAATCGATTATTGACTTCAAAAATTGTATTAAAGAATTTTGTAATGGGTGATTTTGCTCTATACAATCATAAATACATTAAAAAAATAATTTTGGGCGCATGCGTTTTTTCTATGTGGCGCGTAGGCTAAAACGAGTAAACAAATGCGCTGACATCCTCTTAAAATGCAATACCTACATACTTAAACTATAGTCGATTAAATATGGGTTAATATAAAATTATACAATTTATAAGATATCCGCCACCTACTTAACTAAAATTACATAAATTAATATACTATAAATGTATACAATATGAAATCAGAAATTAGTTTTTACAGGTAGGTAATAATTGAAATACTCAACCACCGTAATGCGTTAAATAAATGTTTTAAAATCTAACATGCTTATTTTTAAATATACTTATTTTTGAAATCTAAAACCAAATCAAAATATAATTTAAAAAATTGTACTCCTTATTCCTATACAGGCAAAGAATCTTTGACCATACTGCAGAAAAAAATTCAACGCACAACGGGAGACCATTGAAACGGTAGTCAAGATCCAAAATATATTTTTAATGTATTAGAAAAATAACTTTGAAGTCTGAGGGGAATAAATTATAGCATGTGAAACAAATAAATTTTATTATTACACTTATGCTTTACTAGTTTGTGTAAAATATAGGAATAATAAAAATAAATAAATAGCAGCATACTTAGTACCTACTATCTACCTAGTATTAGATATAACACATTTTTAGCAGATTAAGTTGTAACTTAATTGTATGATTAATACAAGACAGTGTCAGATACACTAAAAATCTACTCATAAGTTCAAATTAATATAGTTAAATTCTTAAGATCAAATAATGAAAACATTAATACAATGTTTAATATTAAGTATGTAATAGTTCTGAGAATATTATGGCTTGTAAAATATTTTAATTGTATATTTCATATTTAAGAAGAAATTATTAAATGATTACTGAAGAAACCATTTGATTGACTCCAAAAATGCCATTACCTCTGTAGAGCAAGTGGTAACCCTATGACAAAAATTATATTATAAATTATAATATTTTATAATTCAAAGTTAATCCCCATTAAACAATTAAGTAATTAATAGGATAAACAAACAACCAACAAACTCATTGTATTTAAGTAAAATCATGGTTCATATTTGTCCGTACTATTTGGACCATTTATCTAACTGTTAAAAATAAGTACCACATAAGTCATCACGTTACATCTGTACAGTTGCGTACCTGTGGGGGGGTAGAGGTTCAACCCCCCTGGCCTAAAACCATATCACAGTCCACAGCATTTGTTTAACTTTTATATTATATTTATAGTTTTTTATATGTAGATATGAAACATGACGTAACTACTTTAAGGCAGCTATATAACTTTAAAATTTTAATACCACAGAATAGATTAAATTAATACTAAAAATTACTATGATATAAATTATAAATTATTATAATATGACTTTTTGGTGAGTAAATGGCACCAGACTAGATGTTTATATCTAGCAATATCTGACACATTTAACATTTAAATCTATACAAAACTGTACTGACGTCTGGCACCATACAAAAATTAGGCATGCGTATTTTTTAAATGCCTATACCTAAAATGACAAAACGTAATGTTACATACTTAGATTCTATAAAACGTGTTTGTCCTAGATCACAGATTACTTAATTAAAATTACTTTGTCTAACAAGATGGGTCGATCGGCGTGACTCCATAAATACTTTTATGGAATTATTAGTTGCTAATAAATCGACAATATACTTTCCTAGTTCCAATGATAAATATATAAATATATA
>NC_042494.1:51926569-51927372 GCF_005508785.2 Acyrthosiphon pisum | reverse complement strand
TCAACGAGTTAAGATCGACGGTGCAATCAAAATTAGATAGCCAGACTTCGTTTTGAAGCTATATGCTCAGGCAGTTTCGAATTCTAAGTTTTTACGCATACGCTCAACGCTTTATAGAAGCTCCATACGCCTACCGGCTCCGGTCGCAAAACTCGAGGTCCTGTGGACCTCTCGCTGGATGGGGGCTCGGCCCCCAAACCCCCCGGGGCTTAAATAGCAAACCTGGGGGGGAGGAGAGGCGACCCCTTCGGGGTCGTGGGGGTGAGAGCATACCTGCCCTGCGGGCAGACGGATGACCTAACAAGTAATTTTAACCTTGTTAATTAAAGTAACACATTTCTAGTGGCTCCGATCGCCATACTCAAGGAACCTCCCTTCGCCTACCGTCACCGGTCGCTATACTCGATGACCAGTAATATAAGTTTTTAGAGGCTCCCTATACGCCTACCGGCTCCGGTCGCCGGAAAACAGAATACCGTGGTAAAAATGATCAGCCCATATCAATCATATCTAACTGATAGGTCGTTCTCGTTCACATAATATTATATTCCGATTGATAAATATTATATTATGGCAACATGACTAATGAACCTTATGTACTAAGGCACTAAGCCTATACTACAATTATTACAATAATAGATTAATTGCTATCGAGTTTTCAGGTAAGAGCGAAAAAAAATTAATATTCGTACCTAATAGGTGCAGTAAACTAGTGACGCGCGAACGTGCAAAAATCGTAAAATAGCAAACTTCATTAAGCTATAACTTAGAAACTAAGTCCGACCGCCAAATTCTGACTTCAC
>NC_042494.1:51925813-51926469 GCF_005508785.2 Acyrthosiphon pisum | reverse complement strand
CTTATTCTTAAGCATCGACTATGAATACGGCCCTAAAAATCTACTCATAAGTTCAAATTAATATAGTTAAATTGTTAAGATCAAATAATGAAAACATTAATACAATGTTTAATATTAAGTATGTATATAGTTCTGAGAATATTATGGCTTGTAAAATATTTTAATTGTATATTTCATATTTAAGAAGAAATTATTAAATGATTACTGAAGAAACCATTTGATTGACTCCAAAAATGCCATCACCTATGTAGAGCAAGTGGTAACCCTATGACAAAAATTATATTATAAATTATAATATTTTATAATTCAAAGTTAATCCCCATTAAACAATTAAGTAATTACTAATTAATAGGATAAACAAACAATCAATAAACTCATTGTATTTAAGTAAAATCATGGTTCATATTTGTCCGTACTATTTGGACCATTTATCTAACTGTTAAAAATAAGTACCACATAAGTCATCACGTTACATCTATACAGTTGCGTACCTAGGGGGGGGGGTAGAGGTTCAACCCCCTGGCCTAAAACCATATCACAGTCCACAGCATTTGTTTAACTTTTATATTATATTTATAGTTTTTTATATGTAGATATGAAATATGACGTAACTACTTTAACGTAGCTTTATAACTTTAAAATTTTAATGCCACAGA
>NC_042494.1:51913986-51925434 GCF_005508785.2 Acyrthosiphon pisum | reverse complement strand
CCGGACACCCTTTTTTGCAATTTTTTTTTCAGACTTATGGAGTTAACTATACTGAGAACGATGGTGAAGTCAGAATTTGGCGGTCGGACTTAGTTTCGAAGTTATAGCTTAATGAAGTTCGCTATTTTACGATTTTTGCGCTTTCACGCGTCACTAGTTAACTGCACCTATTACGAATATTATTATTTTTTTTTTCGAAATCTTTGTACTTCAACGAGTTAAGAACGACGGTGCAATCAAAATTAGATAGCCAGACTTCGTTTTGAAGCTATATGCTCAGGCAGTTTCGAATTCTAAGTTTTTACGCATACGCTCAACGCTCTATAGAAGCTCCCTACGCCTACCGGCTCCGGTCGCCAAACTCGAGGTCCTGTGGACCTCTCGCTGGATGGGGGCTCGGCCCCCAAACCCCCCGGGGCTTAAATAGCAAACCTGGTAGGAGGGGTGGGGAGGCGACCCCTTCGTGGTCGCGGGGGTGAGAGCATGCCTGCCCTGCGGGCAGACGGATGACCTAACAAGTAATTTTAACATTGTTAATTAAAGTAACACATTTCTAGTGGCTCCCGTCGCCTACCGGCTCCGGTCGCTATACTCGATGACCAGTAATATAAGTTTTTAGAGGCTCCCTACGCCTACCGGTTCCGGTCGCCGGAAAACAGAATACCGTGGTAAAAATGATCAGCCCATATCAGTCATATCTAACTGATAGGTCGTTCTCGTTCACATAATATTATATTCCAATTGATAAATATTATATTATGGCAACATGACTAATGAACCTTATGTACTAAGGCACTAAGCCTATACTACAATTATTACAATAATAGATTAATTGCTATCGAGTTTTCAAATTTCAGATAAGAGCGAAAAAAAATTAATATTCGTACCTAATAGGTGCAGTAAACTAGTGACGCGCGAACGTGCAAAAATCGTAAAATAGCGAACTTCATTAAGCTATAACTTCGAAACTAAGTCCGACCGCCAAATTCTGACTTCACCATCGTTCTCAATATAGTTAACTACATAAGTCTAAAAAAAAAAATTGCAAAAAAAAGGGTGTCCGGTAAAGTAACAAAATACCATAGTTTTAAAAGATAAACTAATATAACAAGTATTTAAAATCAATCATATTACCTATAGTAACCTACCTGTAGTCAGGCTACAGAATACAGACATACCTATAATAGTTATACGTATGTACATCTACGTATCAAACTAAAAATAATTATTTTTATTAGTTTGTCAATACCCTACCATGACCTATGAATATAAATATATAATAGGTATTATAGGTAGGTACCTATTATTGTAAATTCGTGACGACGTGACCACAACGTCTTATTTAGTGATTTCCCAGTCAGGGCTATTATTATAGACTTATTAATACTTCTTTATATGTCTTTATGGTTAATACTTATTTATTAATTAATTTTTAAATATTGTTAACAATTATCATTATTAAACTGTTTTCTTGTATTCTCAATTCTCAGAATCAGTATTATTCACTATTAAATATAATTTTACAGACGTACAGAGGTAGGTAACATATTTTTAGGAAAACCAGTTAAAACCAAGCGTGAGAAATAATACAAGAGAGCAGTTATCAAGCCCGAGATTTAAACCGATGATAAATTGAACTCAATACTCAATAGTCAGTAGTCAGTACGAGGTAGACCGTAGACCATTGATATATCATGCCGTAGACGCTAGTCGTCAGTCGGTCTGTCTGTTGTCAATTTCAAGATATAAGTTGCCGATTATTGTTGATAATTATTAATTAATGTTCGATATACTTTAAACATTAACAAAGTAAGTATTTTAATTTTCACACTTCATTAAGTAAACGCGTAAGTTTATGATTATTAAAA
Source organism: Acyrthosiphon pisum (assembly GCF_005508785.2). NCBI lineage: Eukaryota > Metazoa > Arthropoda > Insecta > Hemiptera > Aphididae > Acyrthosiphon > Acyrthosiphon pisum. Next base: position 51,923,566 of record NC_042494.1, on the reverse strand, counting down.
TAACATTTAAGAGCATCATGAGGAAAACATCTACTACATGTCTACATAAGTACTTTAAAATTCTTAGCGGAATGAATAGAATGTATTGATTTTCCGATGTGTTTTATATTATTATTTTTTTTTGCCTGTCACCACCTTTAAAATTAGTAATAACTAATAATGCTTCGATTAAAATACATTTTCTACTTCATCGTCTTTTCTGGTAGAACGTGATTCTAGTTAGTTTTTTTGGAGGATAAAAAGTAAGAAATTACAAGTGACTACCTAGTCATATTGATAGGGGGATCGGGTTTAAAAAAAAAAGTTAAGGAATTAAAGGAATTTTTACTCAAAAACCATTTTTTGGTAAAATCTATTTTATTTTTTTGAAGTAACTCTGACACTTTTTATATTAGATAGGTAGGTACTTAAAATTTCACCAAGATATGTTAATATTATGTTATTTTTTCATACATCATAAATTTACAAAATATTTTAACTCTTATTGAGCTATTTCTATCAGAAATTTGTTTTCAATTATTGTTAATTGTTATGTTATATTCCCAGTAAAAACAAAAATTATTAGTTAAGCTCATATTATGTAATAAGAATATGGGTTAGATCCTTTGTACAAAAACACTAATGCTAATACTTAATATAAACATTGTAAAATACTCACCTGACAATTAATTATTAGGGTTAAATATATTTTGTTAATAACTAATGTTAGTAACATAAATACATAATATAATAATTAAACAAAACCTTTGTCACAAAATATTTATTATAAAAAAAAAAAAAAAACCAAAAATAAGAAATAAAAACACAATATTATAATTAAACAAAATCTTTGTCACAAAATATTTATTATAAAAAAAAAAAAACCAAATTAAGAAATATCAACATAATATTATAATTAGACGAAACCTTTGTCACAAAATATTAATAATTAAAAAAAAAAAGATAAGTTTTATAAATAAGAAATAGCATAATGAAAACATATTACCTTAGTTACAGATGAGTAATTATGACAGTGATTTACAGTTATTAGGTATATAACTCAATGAGTGGTAAGTAACTACAATATTTAAAATTGTGTAAAAACTATTATATTTCATTTCAGATCAAAGATTTAAGTTGGTAATTAGCTTATAATTTTTTATATACATGGCAGAAAATAAAATAGAGGAAAAACAAATCTATCTTGTCTTAAATTGTATAACTTTCTACATATTAAATGTCATGTATCCTGAACATTATACAATATTTAATCACTGTCGTCATCTGAAGTTTAATCAATACCTGCAAAATGACAAAATAAATATATATATATTCAACCTTATCAATACTATTTAAAAAATAATACTATTGTTTATTTAAAATTAAAACATAATATGTTCTATGAAGGTTATATCAATATTATAAATTTGATATATTTTTAAAATATGAGTTTATAATTTATATTCTAGTTTTCATTCAAATAAAAAAATGCAAACATTTTCTATACTTGTGTAACTTGAAAACTTTCAACTTTACATAGGTACAGTCAATTTCACCAAATGTTTATAGGTTATTTTTCCATACGTCATAAAACTTTCAAAACATTTTGACTCTTATTGAGCTATTTATAACTATTAGAAATTTGCTTTCAACTATTGTTATTTATTATAAATTATGTAGGTATATACTAACATATAATTGGTTTATTATACTTGCTAATAAATAAAAAATCATTAGTTTTGCTGATGATATCGTTGTATCTAATAAAAAAAAACAGAGGTAGATCCTTTATATGAAAGTAGTATAGTTGTACCGTTCCTGGCACACTCCCAATTTTCATAAATAAAAGATCACAAAGAAAACAATGCGAAAAAAGATCAGACAATTGAAATGTAATAATAATTAAAATATTATTCACAAAACTTATGTTATTAATAATAAAAAATTGAAAATGTAATAATAATTAAAAAAATTTTTCACATTACTCATAAAATTAATAATTTAAATTTAAAATACAATATATAACAGCAAAATATTTTATATTCAAAATACAAAAATCTTTGAAAATGGTTTTAGACTTTTGGACTATGAGGGGGACTTAAAGAGAATTAAAATCTAATCAAAAAAATTTTTGATTTTGATTTCTAATAAGTGTATTTAGATGCTTTACAAAATCACTTCTATCTATATTTGTTTTATAATGTCCCCAAGCTAATGTATCAATACCATTTTCCAAGATAAATCTTTTATCATCATAATTACTTAAAGCTTTTTTATTTTGGGGAATATTGCATTTTAAATTTAAATTATTAATTTTATAAGTAATGTGAAAATTTTTTTAATTATTATTACATTTTTAATTTTTAATTATTAATAACATAAGTTTTGTGAATAATATTTTAATTATTATTACATTTCAATTGTCTGAATTTTTTTCGCATTGTTTTCTTTGTGATTTTTTATTGATGAAAATAGGGAGTGTGCCAGAAACGGTACAACTACACTACTTATGAATATTGAATACGCTAATGTTATTATAAAAAAGTAAGATACTCGTTTTATAACTTACTAGAGTTAAATTTTTAAGTTAAAATATATTTGTAAATAATAAAGTTTTAAAGTAAGATTCAGTAGCTACATCAAACTATTAATATAAAGTCCCTATTGTGGCTGAGCTGAAAACATTCAGGTGAAGAGTAAAGGAGAGATATACATTTTTTTTCATTATGCCATGTCATATATAATAAATAGGACATAGGTACCTACTAAACAGTTAATGGTATATATACATAAATAATATAAAATATTGTGAGTAGGTACATCTTAGATTGTGATAATATAAGATTACCTATTAAGTACCAGCTCAAAGCATGTTAAATAATTTAAAATAATAAAATTATTGGTACCTGTTTAATCAAAAATACAAATTACATTTGTGATCAAATTGTTGCAGATTGGACATCGATTGGTAATTTGATATGCACAGTCTGAACACAGACACTTGTGTCCACAAGGCAAACACGCATGTGTTTTTTGATTACTAAGGCAAATATCACAGCAATTTATTTGCCTTGGTAATGCAAAAGAATTGTTGATTGGATATTAGGGACATTCTCCAGTTCCCTTGCCATTCTCTGTGCTTCCATTTCACGAATGGTATGGAACACTGGATCCCTGTTTTTGTCGATCTCAAAATCAGCCACATCTTGAACTGAAAATAGACATAGGTAAAAACATATAATATATTTTGTAATTTAAATTTTCATGCTGGGTGTTATTAAATATATTTTAATTAAAAACTAACCAGGAAACTGTTCGGCATTTTTTTGTTGCTGCTCGAACCGGTCTTGCATTTGAACACCAAACCCTATAGTTAACAATTCAAAATATATTTGTAAGTACTTAAATGGTTTATTTTGAGCTGATATATTTTTTATTTAATAAAAATCAAACCTCCAACAACATTGTTTTGTACGTTTTCCGTTACAATTTGTTCTGAAATGTTATTTATACAAAATAATAATTAGATAATTGCATTTTGACATTGTGAACATTGAGCCATGGATATTTTGATTATTTTTTTATTTACCTTCAATAGTTTCCAAGATGTGGGGAGGTACGATTCCATTGTGAACCTCGACATTGCGAACCCCACGTCTTCGTTCTAAGAAATACAATTTTTATGTAAATATTGTATGTTGCCCAAAATGATGATTTTTTTTTTTATTTAGATTCACTTGAAAATTACTAATTATCTTTTAATTTCTTTTAGATATTGTATAGTTCATACCTGCATCATAAGCCAGATGCCCAGTGTATAACAAAAATTCTTTGACAGAAATTCTGCTCTGGGCCAACCGTTCACATGCAGCACTGATTTTCCTGTCAAGTTGAACATAAGCTCGAAGCCTGGCTCTTAGAGTTGGCCTTTGTTGTATTCTCTCATATTTTGTCCCATATTCTTTTTCAATTTTGATCAATGTTTTTATTGATATTATTCATTGAAGTATTTTAATTTATAGCATTAATTAGTAGAAACTAGAGTGGAAGAAAAGTATATATTATATGACTTTCGATTGGTTTGGAAAAATACCTACTCAATAACTAGGGAAGAATAAAGAACATTATCTAACATGAATTAAAATATTTTTAAAACAGGTTGGTTTTTGTCAATTTCATCTACTATATAAGTCATATAATAAGTTTAAAGGTATACAAATGTACTGAGGTTTTTTAAAAACTAACTCATTTAATAAAAAAAAAAATATTTTTTCGAAGTGTTCAAAATAATGATTATGTATGTGTAGAATATTAAAATATAACTTTCAATAATGTAAATGTGTTGATTTTATTTTTATATTGATGTTACATTTAACTTACTAGTAAAATGCCAAATACCAGGACGTGGACAATTCATAATGGCGTTTAAATGACGGTGAAATATTTCCTGGTCATTATTAGTTCGCCTTGGCATGCCATGTACAGAAAAGGATTCTGGTCCAACACCTAATGTTAATTAATATTATTAAGGATAAAGACTTCTTACGGTGAGGTTAAAAATATTGTGTTTAGGTAGGTAATTGTTGTAATTATGTTAAAAAAAAATTTGTAACTGGTTTGACTGAATATGAACACAAATGCCGGGTCGCATGAACAATTTATTAATTTAATGGATCAATCACGATTCACGGGCCATTAAATCAAGTTTAAGGGACCATTAACTCGCTATTGATTCGTTAAATGTTTAGTGATTGTTCATGCAACCCGGTAAAACTTACAGAAAAAACAAAGTTACGATTTATTTTTATTTAATTACTTATGATTTAACTTTTAAAATTAGATACTTAGTAATCTCAATACATACATTCATTTATAAGGGTTAATTTAAAGAATAAATTGTGACTAAATAGATATTAAGACTTAATTTTTATCATAATTTATTATTGGAATAGTAAAACTGAAGTGTTCACTATCTGTAAAATAAATGGATATAAGAAAAATTGAGTTTTAAAATTCTATTCGTAAATCTAAAGTTACAAATTATTGTCATGATCACATATGTATTACCTATTTAATAATTTTAATTTTTAAACAAATTTTAAAAATTAAATGATAATTCTTTTAGAATAACTCACGTTCCATCCACTGATTTCTAAAATATGATATGTATCGTTCAGCAATCTCAATATTCTGAGAATGTCTAGCCTCCTGGACCACCACTTCAAACCCTTCAGCAATCTTTTCAGCTGGCAAAAGTGCGAGAGCTTTTGACATACGAAGCATAGTATGCAGCGCATTGTCAGTTCTGTATACTTGTCTTCGTATGCCAAAATCTTTGGCATTTTTTTCAAGTGCCTATGTATATAAAAGTAATTGTTTTGGAAACTTATTTCATTATAAGATTATTTAATATTTAATCTTTAAACGGCACAATACCATAAATTAAAATATCTAAATTTTACCTAATAGAATTAAAATTGTTAAATTTTTTAGGAAATCTTACTTGAGCCATGTGAAACCAGCATTTCTGTAAACTGGCTCCTGGAAAAACATTGGTCAATGCATTACTCAACCCTACCTCATAATCTGTTACAATGTTTGTGGCACTAATACCGGGAACACAAGTCCTAATGTGTTGTAGCACACTGGTGTATGCCGCTTCAGTTTTCGCGTCATAAGAGCATATGCAACTGGAAATGCCTGTTAAAATAAACAGAGTAGGTGGTAGGTAAGTTAGTTTATAAAAAGTTGGTATAATGTATTAAAATATAACATTAGTTATGTATTAATATTTAAACAAAGTTTACCTGGTCCATGTACATGGCCATAATTATTAACAATTGTTCTGTTGCTGGAACCAGAGGCCTACTCTTAAACGTTGCATCAACATGTATTTCTCGAGCAGAAGTAAAAAGGCCAAAAATTGTTTAAATTAAGATAATTGTTGAATATACAAAAGGGTAAATTTATATTCTAACATTCCTAACATTATGTTCTTGACATACAGTTAAAATTAATTACTTTTCTAGAGATGGAGAGATGAATACGACTGCTGATCCGGCATCAGGAGCACCCATTACAAATCCTTTGAACATTGCTCGTCCGTTAGCCGTTCTAAACAGGTGACTGTAGCGAGGATCTACCAAATCACCTGCATACTCCATTAGATCATTTGGAATTTTCGGTTGAGCTGCAGCTCTTGCCGTCTCCATAATTCTTAAAAATGAAGTGTACTCCAAACGATCTTCCAAGCCTTGTGTTCTAAACAGGTAATGTAAGATACAAATAAAATAAAATATATGTGCAACGTTTTTTTAAAAATAAAAGTACTGCTTCCGCCACTTCATAATTATTAAATGAAAAGACAAAATTACTACCTAGATGTCTCTTCTTCATAAATTATCCTATGTGGGGTACATTCTTCTGCACACCTTCGTAAAATATTTTTTTTCAGATTTACCAGTGCCAAGTAACCCATGTCAGGATCATGTGTATGGGTATGCTTTTCATACAATAAATTGTCCACAATGAGACCTTTAAAAAATTGGTAATACAATGATTGGTAATAAACCTATTTGCAAAACTTTTTCACAAAAATTATCATATTTATTACATACAAAACTTATTTCAATAATTAAATCTGTTAAATGTATTTACTTACTATTCACATAAGGTATCTATAAAAACTTTAATTTTTCCAAATAGTATTTATTAAGACCAACTATTTTAACATAAATTAATTTTTTTTTTTAATATTATATTATAAGTAGGTACTAGAGTGCCTAGTGTATTTTTCATCTCCGGAGAGTCCTACTGTCCTTTTAAAAGTACAAAATAACATGCAAAATACTCAGTCTTCAACCTCCTAGCTCAAGTTGTGAAATTGATTTCGTCCTAATTAAAATAATTACTACTAAAATGTATTGAGTATAACATATTTAATTACCAGTAGCAGTACAGTCTGTTGTTAAGCATTGTAGCGATTTTGAATTGGGCCTAGAACATTTAAGTTTGTAGAAATATCCATTGTTGCAGTGGAAAATTTTACTATTTGTCCTGAATCCTTCAATTGTGACGAATTCCATCATATAAATTCCAATGTAAATTATTGTATAAGAATGAAATGGTCAATAGTTAGGAAATGAGTAAAAAAACGTGTCCGAAATAAGTTGATCAACTCGGTTAAAACGTTATTACACAAATGAGAAATCGTCGATGGACGGACGATGTTCTATTGTTACTTGGTGCTAATCGCGCTTTTTAATTTTGTAGTATTTACATGTTTTATTTTAAGACGTTAAAAAACAACAACACTGTTTAAAAAAAAAAATATATTTTGCTGTAGGTACCCCTCGTAGTTGGTAGAGCCACCTCTCCACGCCACACACCACTTGTAATCTTTAAATATTTATATTATAATATCTATTATCTCGTAAGCTAATCGTCTAAAATTAGTTTTTATACAATGATAAGTACACCGAATAATAATCTGTTTCGGAATATTATTAAATAAAAAATAAGTATAAAATGTGATTGTATGTGACAATGGTTCACGAATATTGGATATAATTTTAATATCGGCTATCGATAACTATTTGTCGTTATTACAAATTAGCCTAAATCTGCAGGTAGGTACATGGTTTGTTGACTGAAATTTTAGGATTGCCTTTAAATTTTTAAACAATTATACCCAATGACTTAATAAATTAAATATTTGTTACCGCAGTCAGAATAGTAGTACCTATATTCCTTTCATCACAAAAGTGAATCTACATATTATTTTGAACAAATATCTAGTGTTGCATATTGTTTTTAAAAGAATGTCAGACTCGATTTGTACAAAGATCCAATATTTTGACATTTAGATTTTGAAGTACCTATAGCAGTCAATTACTGCAAAACATATTTTCGGAATCCATATTACGATATAATATTTATAGAGGACGTCGCAATAATGTTTTCTCTCTGACTCAATCGCAACATTGACAAAGTCTTTCACCAAACAATTTTTTATAACGACTCATCTTAGAGTAAAATCACCTATAAACAGAGGCGTATTCATTACTTCACACACCCCCAAAAAATATAAGCCTTTTTCTAAACAATGATATATGTACCTAGGTATATTATATATATGTATATTAAAAAAAAAAGGTACCTTTTAAGTTCCCAGCTATACGGCGATACCTGTTCATGTAACCATTATAGGCTGTAAACTTATAAAGCCGAATCAAAAATTGGCTACGAACGAGTATGCTACGAAACAATATAATACCTATTAGGAGCCTTTTATTAAATTAGCTATGGAATTTGTATTTGGGGATAGGCATACGACTTGCATACTTATCGACTTAATAGGTTACCTTAAATAGATTAATTACATTTTTATTACTAAAGCCTAGGTATTATAACAATAATTCTTCATATTTAGATATTAATGTATCACCCACAAATAGTTTATATTTTAGTAATACTTTACTTGGCTTATTTAAATTTAGACAAGGTAAAATCTTGTAACTGTTATACCAAAATATCTAAATCTAAAATGGAAAAATCGTAATATTAATAATATAACCTGAAAGATCAGATTATTATTTTATGAATTTAAAATCTTTAAAAACAGTTTTACTTACTTCACTGAATAAAATTTAACTTACTTGCATTAGTTGCATTAAAAAGTACTTGTGCACAGTGTCACACTAAGCTTACTGTGTGTACATTTTCGTATTCAAAATAAGATAGTGGGAAAATTATTGCACCGAACATTAATATTTAAAAATGTTTATAATTAGTACCTATTTTAAATTTGCCGCCAGAAACTTAATTTAATTTTGATAATAGTTAATTAATTTAGGTGACTTTTTGCCGATATAATTTTCGGAATTATCATGCACAAATATACGGTTGGTAGTATCATAAATAATTCGAATATCAGTATTCGATACTACAATACAATACGTAAATTATTCGTTTAAGTTTTCGCGCAACACAAAACGTTTAATAATAATATTATATAATATTTTTTTTTGGTTTGTAATAATTTACCAACTTAGTTAATAGTAGAATTAAATAAATAGCATAAAAGGCTTGTCGTGGAAAAACGGATAAAACGTATAAGGAATATTGTAGCATCGAATGTTCGAACTATTTACGATAGAACTATTAGAATAATTTGATTATTCAAATATAAATTACATCACTACAGTGCGAACCAGATAGATACCAAGTGCAATACACACTTTTTATCTGCGACACCTGACTCAACGGCACAACAAAAGATTCTTAGTGATTCTATGAATCAATAGCCATCGAAAAATTATTCACTCTAGATTCCATGGTGAAAATTATCCAGCGAAGAAAACTGGGAAATGATTTTCAACTTCATTCACAAGGTTATGAAAAATAGAAAGACGAAGAATTGAGAAGATAGCTACTTCCAGCATAAAATATATACTAGTCAAGACACACAATTGTTATAAGCCGAAGGCTAACATTAAGAGGATAGAGCCTTTTTTTAAATATCTTCCAACTAATGTGTCTTATAGAGTATAAAATTAAATTTACAATAAATAGATGGGCCTAGGCGCAATTTCAACTTTTG
>NC_042494.1:51897153-51913066 GCF_005508785.2 Acyrthosiphon pisum | reverse complement strand
TAATATTATTTAAATTTATGCGGGAAATGTTGGTAAATTATCATATTATACATAGATTATTTTAAACCCGTGATTTAACAATTTTATAATGTGGTCAATTGTTGATTACCGCTGATAAAACCAGTATGTAGTGATATTGTGATAGTGTGAATGTGCATTGTGCGCTGTGCAATAGGTCAAGGTCATCGTCATACTATTTACTATAGCATTTTTTTTATTATTTATGGTTATTACAATATAGAACATTATTATCAGGGGTTGTAAAATAACATATAATGATACGCTGCGTACCAGTTACATCTAATCACTTTCAATCGCCTATTGATATGTGAAAGTAAAAAGTAGCAGTTAAAGTAGCAATCACTGCTATTTTCACTGTGATTTATATTATCACAGTAGCAAATTCACAGTGTGATAAATATTTATCACAGTTTAACATCACTAACCCAGAGCTGCGTAGCACCTCAGGCTGCGTAGACCCGACTGCAATTCGTGTTATCAATTATTACCAACAGTTGCTATTACCATAGAACAATGCTATTACCTAACCATGGTATAAGATGATAAAAGGTCTTCAAAAGTGGTTGGTCGAATAGTGAATACTGATAATAAATTAAATATAATCTGATACATTAATAAACATTATAATACTTTATTAGGATTACCAATATTTAGATTTATTTTAATATTTTTAAATTAGCTAGGTAGTATTTAATTTACCATGTCTACATAATTCTAATCTTTTTACTGGCTTAGTTTATTATTATATTTAAATAATTGAATACAAAGCTACCTTGGAAAAATACGATGGTAAGAGAATTTTTGATTTGTCAATGACACTTTTTTAACACGATAAATTTCAGTGTGAAGATGAATGGTCAGATATTGAAAAACGGTTTGAAAAAGAAGGTATTGACTATAGCCGTTTGAAGACTGAGGAGAAATTGATTCATGTTTGGAGATGGTTAGTTGATGCGGATATCAATTTACAAAACGCAAGGAAAATGATTGAAAAATTACGTTTAAAACAGAATGAAGAGTTGGAGGTAAGTTCTAGTTAAAATCTTTAATTTCAAAATAATAACTAAATGATTATTAGGATATGGAAAATTACATGGTTCATATACGAGTACTTGCTGATAAACGAATTGATGATATGGAAAAAACGATGTCCATCTTTGCTGAGCAAGTTGCAAGACTTGAATGTGAACTAAATGGTTTAGAATCGATAGATGGTGATAATGTCTGTGACAAGGTAAGACTAAAAACGTAGATACATTTTATTATATGGGAAATAATTTAAGGGTTCAAAGTAAATATAATTTACACCATTATTTGTTTTTATTATTCATAAATTTACTCTATTTCTGTTTTAGACTTTCATTACATTATATTTTCTTTTAACTTAAAAATTTAAAAAGAATTGATATATTTTATATTCAAAATTGATACATTTAAACTTTTGAATTGAGTATTATATAAGTAAATCACTTACCTGCTTCTTACCAATGTTTTTAAACATTTGATTTTCCTTACAGCTAAACAATTGATAGACAAAGTTAAGTACGGTTAATTATACATTAAAAAATAAAGGTTTTAACTTTAGATGCAAACAATTTTAAGCAGTATTATAAAAATATAATGTCACAATGTTGTAATAAAAGTCAGTTTTATTAAATAAAATGTTTGTTTACAATACTTCTTTTTCTTTTTAGGTTTCAAATTTGATTCTTGGTTATACGTCTCTTGTGAATGAAGTAAACATATTAAAACAATTTAAAAGTTTTGATGTAAATGGAATTTGTAAAGAATCTGATGACGTTTTAATAATTGAAATGATTAAAGTAAACAATTCACTTGTTATGCCTATTACAACATAAAAAATAAATATAAGTTATTTACTTGTAGATTTCGGCTGAAAAAGAATCTTTAAAAAGAAAAGTTAAAGAATTGGAAGATCGGATTAGTGTTTATGACATGACTAAAACAGAATATAATACTCAACTAATATCTATGGAGGTATTATTTTAGTATATTAATTTTAACATATTATAAAATGAATTATAGCCCCTATCTAAGACACAAAAGAATACAATTAAAAATAATATAGAACTACCTATTTTTTTTTTACTAAATAAATAACAAAATTTAAATTAACTGGATCATTACTTATTTTAGCTAATGTATAAACAATTTAAATTAATAATACAAATTTAAAACAATGTTATTAATTATTTTTATTTAATATGCTCTCTTTCTAATCTTAGCTATCAGAAAATTCAAACAAAATTGATGGGAAAGATTCTTTACTGGGTAATTAATATTTTTTTCTAGATTTGCCTGTACAACCACTATCCAGTGATGAGTTACAATTACTATTGATAGTTTTTTTTTATACTGTTGCTGATTTTGAATTTTAATTATATATAGTATAATAATTTTTGTTTATGTAATAGGAGGTTAATAATTACTTATTACATTTTCTTTTCATCTTGTATTAAATTTTATTGTTAAGAGGACGTCAAACTCGCATGTGTTGTTTTTGTCTTACAAATGTACATCATAGCAAAAATTGTTTTGGCATGGAAACTTTACTCCCTCAGTATTTATAGTAGAATTACCAAAATACCACAATGCAATAGGGAAGAACTTTATCTGTGTCGTAGTGTTTTTATTATTTGGATAATTTAAATACATTTAAAGTTATCAGGTTGAGAACATTAGGTTTTTTTTTTTCATTTATTATTTAAAAATTATAAAACTGCAACACAGACAAAGTTTTTCCCTTTGCGTAGTGAAATTTTGGTAATTCTACTAAAAATACAAAGGCAGTAAAATTGTCGCGCGCTAAATAACAACAAAATAGAATTTTAATCTTAATTTTTTGTGCATGATATGTGAATAATTTCAATTATATTGTGTTTGAAAAAGGAGCATGAATAATACATACTTATATTATAATTATTTTTTTATAAATACTAAGTAATTTACAATGATTTTCAACAATTAATAAATAATTGACTAAAAAATATAATATAAGATCTTTTTTTAAAAAAAATAGGGCATTTCCTTGGATTTGCTGCGAGTATTTAAATCGTGTTATTACTTATATATATGAGTGATTTCCTTCAAGTGTACATTTTATATCCCCAGCAACTATTAAATTAGCTTTTAATTTATTAAAAAGAGTTCCAAATTCATACTCTACTATTCCTCAATTATATATATTATATGTTTTGTTAGTATTTTAAATTATACATAATAAATATATAGATATTCTTAAAGCATGTACGGATCAATAATGTGATGCATGACCTAAAAAAAAATATTGTGCCTATGTTATTATTACTTATAATATATTAAATTACATTTAAAGAGCATGTAATTTTTAATTTTGGTTAGTTAATAAAAATAATTTTGTAATATTTACTATTTAAGTTTAAAAATATTACCCATACTTGTCCTACTTATTAATGTGTTACTGATATTAAATTTGGTTTTTGTAGATAATTAATGAAAAATCTTTTATTTTAATACATATTTTATCTGTTTATTTAATTTTATTCAGATAATTCAATGTCTTGGAACAAAAATATAACAAATGATGATACATCGAGTATAAGCATCCAATTATTCAGGTAACTGACTAATATATGAGTTTTTGTTTTCAGTGAAATTAATTAATTTTTTATATTTAGTGATAGAACAAAATCTGCAAGCAATATTTGTAATGATTTTTTTAAAAGTGCACAAGAGGAAAAGAGTGATGATCAGAAACAAAATGTTAATGAAATAACAAGAACTTTTGGGTATATAGTTTAGTTTTGAGTATATAGTTTAATTTTGAGAATACTTTTAAGGTACATATATTAAAAACCATCTATAAATGTTGAATTAATTATACCAGTCTTCAGTTTAAACATCTTACTATTTTAAGTGTTTCAGTACCTTTAATATTTCTAAATACTTGTATAAAATAAAAAGATAAGTTTTACCAAATCTAATTTAAGAGGACCGTGATTCAAGTCAATTGTTATGTTTTTAGTAATTGGAACTAACTAATCAGGTTATATCTAAAAGTTATCCAAAAATTTGTATGGTTTAGATTAAAAGTATCCATACCATATCTTAATATAAGACTATAAGAGTTATAAATATTTATTTAATATAATTATAATTGAATTATTAATTGTTTATGAAAAATTATAGCCCAGAATCAACACCGCCAAGTCTATTATCTAGTGAATTAGCGACTCCACGACAAATTTCAACTATTATAACAGATGGGATGTTGAGTAACCAATCAGATGAACTAAAAAAAATTAAAGTAATATCATAACTCATAAGCATTAAAATATTAAATATTTTATAGACCTGCTTCAGCATATACAAATTTAAAAAATATAACATATTAAAAATATTTGATACATAAAAAAAATAGCTTAAATGTTTCTTTTTCTCATACATTTGTAATTGTATCAGTTTGAACTACATTAATAATGTAAATAACACTTTAAGGTGGAATTAGATTCTCACAAGACCTTGGTGTCATCTCTTGGTGAAAAATATAATGCATTAGCACTGAAACATTTGCAGTACAAATCTAAAAGAAAAATGCAAATTGAAGCTTTAAAGTAAATATTAAATAATAAACAGTCCATAATTAACTAAGTCTCTTATATATGTATTTAATAATCTATTTATATTTGTTAGAGGTAATTTGGAAGCTAGTCAGTGTCAAATGGAATCACTTAAGACACAATTAAGTATACAAAAACGCAGATTAAAGACAGAAGAAGAGTTCCGCAAACAAGTAGAAACAGATTACAGATGTTTGCAAGAAGAAAAACGCAATATTGATTTTAGGTAATAATCAAATCCAATTTTATAGTATTTATAAATTTATAATATTACTTTTAAAGTTATGTATTGTAATTTTCTTAGAATTGCAATGTCAGAGAATGAGCTACGAAATATGGCAAGACACCTTAGCGTATTACATAAAAAGGTGGCTATGTTAGAGAGTGCTAACTCTGATTTATTGTCAAAACATTTACAACTTGTTTATAAAAATGCACGTATACCAAAAAGCACTACATGTGATTGCATTTTAACTGCTATGTCCGACGACAAATAGAACTAATTAAAGTTAACATTTTCGTTTTAATGTATTTCTTTAATTTTCCAAATATTTTTTAAGAAGTACAGAGAAAAAACTCTTTTTAACTATTTAAAATAATTTGTCTTTCATTAATATAATTATATTTAATACATTTTATTCCATTACACTCTTCAGAATAATATTCAGTTGAAAATTGAATCATTTACATTTTATTAATATTATAAATATATTATACACTTCAAATAATAATATGTTTGTTTCACTGTACAAGTCCTTCCATTAATTTATTGTGCCAAATAAAAAAAAAAATATTTTCAATAATAAAGTATTGATTTATTTTAAATGTTAAGTTTGTTGTTATCTGTCGTTGCTTCGGCTACACTATAAACTCCTTTAAGAAGCTTTCCTTGACCTATCTGTGATGGATCTTTTGGTGGAAGATATGGACCTCGATCACCTGCATACACATAACTAAACATGATCAAGTTAAGGTATTCTCTATAATATATGCATAAATATTGAAATCATTTCCAAAATAATCTTAAAAGGATATGATAGACGATAGTTTACCTTTTATAGTACCTATCACTGAAAAAATAATATATAAATATTATAAAAACTTTAGAATCTAAAGGATACGGCAGTCGAAGTACCCAATAAGTACTCTGTGTAAGTTCAATAGGTGTATCGAATCCAGTTACAAATATTGGACCACCATTTTCTTCAGGTTGCACCATAGGATTTAAAGTTACGTGTACAGGTGCTTTAGGAGTTACAACGTGGATTCTCATTAGCTGAGCTATCAAAGGAGCTGAGCTGTAAATTAAATAATATTTTAATTTTCAAATCAAATATTTTTAATACAATAAAAGTTTGAGTTAATGAATACCTGCAAGGGCACGGAAAGTATAATGGCATATCTGAATTAGATACCTTATTTCCGTTTTCTTTCACGATACCATTACCTGCAGTAGTTAATATCTTGTCAGGTGCTGAACACATAAACCGATGACCTCTTGGGCATTCATATTCAACTCCGATGAATATTTTAACAGAAAATTCTATATCAACAATTTTATCATTTAGTTTTTATGATTTGTAATATTAGGATGATTACATTTTGAATACAATCACTTTATGTTACCTCGAGAACCTTTAGTTTTTCGTCCTCGTTGAATAGGAGATGAATTAATTTTATTTTTATCAAAATTCCAGTATCTATCTCTAGGATGATGTTCTAATCTAACAGTAACATCCCAAGGTAGAAGATAAGCTGTAGAATTTAAAAATCCAGGATGTTGTGTTTCTTGAAGTCCTATATTATGTGAATACAAACAAGAAGAGCCTAGACATACTAAAGACCAAGATGGGAACTGAGGCAACAAACTATTAGGCGATTCGGTATGCAACATGCCTGGTAAGTATTCTGTGGTACTTGGTTGTCGAACTAATGATTTGTCTGAAAAAATTAATCCATCATAAATATCAATAGTAAATTAACAATTTATCAAATATTACCTTTTGTGTCACCATCTGTATCAGTTACTCTAATAACAATCTGATTTCCTGAGATGATGTCTTCATTTTTTTGCATGTTTGTCAATTCAACCGAAGTAAGGCCCTGTCTATCAGGAACTTCTCTGTTTCGCGATGCTTCGCCCAAAATTTCATTTATTGGATCTACAGAATGACAACTGGCAAAAACTCCTATGCATAAAATGAAAAAATTATAGAAAATAATGTAACAGTTTAGAAATAATGTATAAATAACTTTTATTAACCTCCTAAACTTAATACTTGTGTATGGCCCATTTGAGTTGGTGTGTGTAATAAACCGGCACTGTTTTTTCTACCAGCGATCACAGGAGGCTTTGCAAACAATTGTGCCGCTCTATATAAACAATCTTATCAATTTAGATTAATGTATAAGCTTTTCCAAAAATCTCACCTATAATCTTGTGTACTAGGTTGAAACACCGGGAAATTAATTCTATCTAAACAACCACAGACACAATCATTGGCCATAATTTGATAAAAATCATAGTTAGCTGTTCTAATTGTAAATGGATCTTCACGAGTACCTTGCTTGTGACCACAGTTGCATGCTGACAAGTACATGACACTACTTGAATGTTCCATAATAAGTAGTTCGTCCCTATTAATATGGCTGTAAAGCCAATAAAAATATACTTTCAACTGATGAACAACCAAAATTATTTCCTATGATTTTTTTTTTTTTTAATTATATGAAAATGAACACTAAGCAATTATATAAAAACTGAAAATATCAAAAATTTTTTCATGTTTTATTTTTACAAATATAATAGTATTTTACTATTTAAGTATAAAAAAAATCAAGAATATAATAATTAATAAGCATTACTATCACTAGGTACTACTTAAATCTGTTACTCCACGCCAAGCAAAGAATGTGTATCTTGTCAACTTAGATACTAATTAGAAAATGTAAAATCATTTTAATATAAAGCAAAATAAATAAAGTAATGTTCTAAAATTTTATTTTATTTGAAATAGACAATTTTTAAATTACCAACATTTTTTGTTTATTATAACAATGATTTTAAGCAGTCTTAAAACAAATTATGAATTCAATAACATAAAAATATAATAACAAAGTAGTATGTGTGATTGAGTGTTTTTGAAACTTTTAATCTTTAAGTTTTAACTCTGTAAATACGAAGTATATATATACTCAAAATATAGACTACTTTTAAAAGCCATGAACTCATAAATATTATACTTCTACAAATTTGTGTTTAGTGGACATTTGGTTATGTTAGCAGTTATTTTTAATTGGATATGAGAATAAAAAGTACAATGAAATTTGGTATGGAGAAACCTGTTACTAACATCGGTATATTAAACTCACAAATGCAATTTTATAGGACGGCTTCTTATACAATAAAAAAATAAACCTTAGATTAATATTAAATGTAATATTATTAGGCAATATTCAAAGTAGCGAGTATTCCTTAAATAAAAAAAAATTTTAATCATTCATCAAGTTTAAGTAGAAATTTTTTTTATTAATTTTTTTAAGTTTATGTATTTGCTAGGGATTAATACCTGATTTTTGTGTCTAGTGACATGTTTGTATACGGGTAACATAAGTCCATACAAAAATAGTTGTAGAAAAGATTTAATGGTGAATATTTAATGAAATAATAGACCATAGAAGTTAGAACAAATAAAATACATTTTATCATTATCCGTATAGCTTAGCACTTAGTGTGAGATATAGATAAACCCATAGGAAGTAAAATAAACAGGAACTGGGAGTAATTGGAAATTATTTATTCATTATTATGAGCTTGAATAAAATGTACATTTTAAATACCCCTGTTTAAGTAAAAATATAAATTTCATAGTATTTCAACGATTATGTATAAATACATTTGAAGGGCGGATGATGTTCTGGTATGAAAATATAAGTAAGTATAGTGAAAAAATGTTTGAATTTCAAAATATTGAGTTTTATATCTATAAGGATAATGTAATAAATATGTTAGAATATATTCTAAATATTTCTCATGCAAGTATATGTATCAAGTAACAGAGCTAATATATTATAGCAAGCATTGTTAACCATCCTGGTTTAAATAATAAAAACTACTTGTCATCTTGTTCTGGTTCCTTGATAGGTCCATCAACAGTACCCCCTTTATGTAAAGGTTGTGTACATGGATTTCCAGTCAAAGAAAGAGTTTCACACATTTGACGACCTGATTGCCATAATTTATCACAGTCTTGAACTAAAATTTGAATATAATCATCGAGTAAAGGCCCACGAGCATGTTGAGCAAACACTGAAAGTGCTTGAGCTACCTAAAAAATACAGGAAATAATTTTACTTAAATCACTTTCTTGTATCCTATAATATAATACTTTAGTGTCATGATAGTTTCTGTTGTAATGTGATGGCAAATTTTCCTGATAAGCTGCCATGGCAATAGGCTGAACTTTACGGCAACGTCTCTCGCTAAAATTGGTATCAATATCTAAAACTGATCTTAATGTTTCCATAGCAATTTTAGACTCTTCATCGAGATTGTTTGCCAAGACAAATAAATTGTACATTTCATTTGCCACTAGACACCAAGTACCAAAAGCTGGAGCCTAAGGGGAAAATTGTATATACCATAATTGAAAATCCAAATACAAAATAATACACTATTGCTAACGATAAGACAAACTAAAATAATATTCATAATTAATGATGGAAAAAATATTAAAATAATTATTGAGACAATAAGTACAATAAAATGTAAAATACAATAACAAGTACATTTTACTCTAAAATTAGTATACAATAATACTTCTACATTCAATTTCAAAGAGTGATAAAATGTATCAATATACATGAATACAACCAATATGTTTTAAGTAATTAATAAAATTAAGTAATGTGTCAATTTAGTGTGTTTCACAGGTTATTAATATATTTATTAATAATCAGTAATTATGATTCAGTTCAAAAATTAAAATCTAACAAATAATCAATTTGAATTTAAAAGGAATAGATGAATAAAGGAAGCAATTCTTTGTCAACGTTTAGTAATAAAATAATGCAAAATTACGAGCGACAGGAAAAGTATAATGGATATTAATTTTAGAATAGCTCAAACTAAGAACATATTTTACAAAAAGAGAAAATTATTCACCACAAATGAAACAAACATGAACGTCAGAAAAACACAAGTATGGAGTGTAGCATTATCTGGAGTATAATCATGTTGATAGAAAAAAAATGGAAGCTGTCAAAACTATGAAAAATTTTAAAAATCTCCCGGACAGATTAAGTGTCACATTAGAAAATATATTGGACAAAAGAAAATAAGTCAATAATTATGACAATTGTGAAGAGAAGAAGGGTATAGGACATTTCATAACTCAAGAATAATGCATGGGTAACATATTATATTATTGAAGGGAAATTAGGAAATGAAGACCAAGGCAGTCGAATATGAAGCAAATTATGTGGGTCATAGGAAAAGAATTTTATAAAAAATTTAAGGATGATGCAATTAATAGAGAATAACAGAGGAAAATAACATCATTAAGCATTAAACTAATCTATGGATTAAAAAATAAAATACTTCGGTTCTACAAATTACTTCAATTAACATTTTTTTGAAGTTTATTTAGTTTAATTAACTTATAAATTGTATCAGAATAAAATAGCTTACTACCTCAAAATAGTTTGGAATTGTAATAGCATGTCTACCTATATTATCATCAAATCCTTTTTTGAATGCTACATCAATATGGTCAAATAAAAACTTTTTTATATTATGACCTGAAAATTTTTTTAAAAACTTAATTATATTCTGTTCCTCATTATTTAATTACATATTAAAGGTAGTTTTATTCATTTTCACTAACTTTTGTTTAAAAAGTCTTTCTCAATATCTTCTTTAACTTCACAATCAATGAAACGATCTTTAATTTCTATAACAAATTTATTTGTTATTATCTACTTATACTACAGTTAAATATTTAATTTATGTTGTGAATACATACCAACAGATGGATTATTGCACAAATTTATCAATGAGTTAGTTAAAAATTCATCCCAGTCTAAGACCTGATCAGGTGAATCATCCATAAATACATATTCTTGATTAGCTGGGATAGCAAATATTGAATGAGTGCTGCATTTTTAAAAAATAATACACAGGCACAAAATGTATTTGTAAAATAATGAAATAAATGAACTATTTTGAATACCTTATATTTGAAATAATTCGTCTTTTTCTGAGTATACAGTAAATTTGGTCTTCTAAAGAATGTTCAGCTTTTTTTAAGCCTGGGTGACATGGTGCATTTGTTTGCCTGCATAAAATCAAAAAATGTATTTCTATAAATTATTATTATAACTTATATTACTTAGTTTTTTTAAATTCATTTGGACATGTTTCATAATAAAATAATAATCTTGGTGAACACAGTCTGGTATTCTCCATCCAACTTGTAGATACATTAGGTATTTTCGATAAAGTAGATTTTATTGCATTTAGGAATTTTGATCTGAAATAAAAATAATATAGCTATTAGAATATTTAAAATAAATATAATGAGAATCAGTAAGAAAATTAAACTCAAATAAAAAAATTAATTAACCTTGAACAATCAAGAGCTTTGAAATAGCTCAAGTAGCTAGTGTCAAATACAGGGACAGGATTTGTTAGTACAAGAATGTGTGATACATTAAACAAAAACAATAATGAACATGCATAATTGTACTTCAGTGATGACCAAACTCTTAGAAAACCCTAAAAATATAAAATAAAATCAAATATTTAAGATATCATTAAATATATAATACAAATAAAAATTAAAAATATATTTTCTTACTTTTTCTTCAATCTCGGTTGATAATTCATCAATGTTTTGTGTGATTGAATGACTATCAAATGTACCAGTTAAGTGAAGATAAACAATCCCACCTGGCTCATCATAAAAACACTCAATCGATGACTGAAAATAAACCGTATCACTATTATTATGTACTTTCAAAATAATATTATAGTCATATTATTATGAGGTATTCATTAAATAAGAATATTTTTTTAGACTTAATAACTTACTGTTGATGAAGAAATATTGAAGTGTTATTATTTATACCATTGAATAATTATAGATATCAAATAAAAGATAATTGAATGTTTTAATGTCGAATTATTAGTAATAGGAACAAAGAATATAACCCTTTTATACTATACATTTTTTTTTTTTTTTTTTATTGGTACAGCCTTAACAACTTAGCTTACAACAATAATAATATTAGCTACATAAGAATGAGTACATTGAATTTCCTAGATTGAACTGATCATTCAAAGGTCCAATAAGTTAATAAGATTTTTAATAATTTGTTACCTGAAGTTTTGAATTTGAAGTTGCTTGTACTAAAGATGAATTAAATATTGGCCGATCGTAGAAATCATTCACAAATCGAGCCTTGCATGATTTTGAGATTAATGAAGATTTTCCAAATATAGAAACAATAATAGTTGGTTTGGTATTATTTTGAATTGAACTGAAATAAAGGTAATTCATATTAACAAACAAGTAACCGATGATTAATTAAACATAGAAATGTACCATTTTTTGTAAAGTTCTATTACCATATTTATACAGTGACTATCAACATTTTGTTGGATTATTATAATAATTTAAAACATATTGTTCGACATTCTTAAGGAGATTGGAAGCAGTAATTTTCTGTCTATGTCTAAAAAACATGTGAAACATAGGAATTTAGACGTATTTTCATTCCAACTTACCGAATGATCTAGTGAAGCGATAATTCTAAAAACAAATATGAATTTGTCATCAAGGCTACTGTAGATTAACTTTCCCAGATTTTTAATTTTTTGATTATTACTTTTCCAAACATTTAATTAATATTCCATTTCATTTTTAGTATCATTTTTTTTAGAATTTTGAGGGATAAAATCCAAAAGTGGCAGTCGATCTCAAGTAGATATGACAACAAATTTATATCGCTTCACTAGATTAATCAGTACGTTGGAATGAAAATACGTCTAAATTATTATGTTCGGCATGTATTAAACAAAATAAGAAAATCACGCTCCCAACCCCTTTACATCATATTTTTAAATAAAACTTAAAATCTCGGAAAGTTTTCAAACAAGAAAATTAACTATAATATAGGTACCTAATTTAGTTTTTGTTGAAAAATTGATACATAATACAACAATTTTAAAGATTAACTAAGTAATATTAATTTAATAAAAATTAACAACAATTAGTAAGTATGATTCTACATCATGATTATTTATTTTATGAAATGCGTGTTAAAATTATATTTATAGTTATGTATCTTAATGGCATATTTTATGAATATAAATATAAATAATTAAAACAATATTGCGAAAGACAAACTAATAGTTATAACTTATAAGTAATAATAAAATCAATAGAAATATCAATCTAAACTATTATTAATTTGTTTTAATATATTATCTACTTTACACATTTTTTACCTGATAAAATGTTCGTCAAAAGGCAAAGATATTTTCTTATATTTCATTTTTTACAAAAATCTCACAATTTACAAGTTAATTTTACAGTTCTAATGCTAAATAATTGTTCAAAATAAAACACAATATCATATATGACAGAAAAAAATATAACAAATAAGTTTTGGTGGTTACTAATTTGGAATTATAGACAAGTCATGTATCCGTGTACTATGTAGGCGAAGTAAAATATTAATATTAAGTAATTAAAATATTTAATATACATTTTTGTTTATTTTTTAATTTTAAAGATAATATTATTTTTTTTAAAACGAATATGATAAAAAGTTAGATAACGGTATCATCGGTAACATCATTGTTCTATGGTAACACGGCCGCAGATAGCACTATCGTGTATGGTAACAAGCATTAGGTTAGGTCAATGGTAACAAGAGTCATAACCACGGTTTTAAGATTCTATATTAATAGTTTATTCAACTCTAGATCATAATATACTATAACCACAGAAATATAAAAATTTAAATTTTATATATCTGTGACTATAACCAGTGTCGGCGGAAGAGCAGGACAGAAGGGGCATCTGCCCAGGGCCCCGCCATTTTGGGGCCCCGCGCCTTGTATGGTATTTGATAATTTGTAAGCTCATAATTTTGTTTTTCAAGTTCAAAATACAAGTCTTGGTTGGCCGTCTGCAGTTGCGGCTTGTGGCCTGTGGGTTTTTCATAATATAATAAACGAATGAAAGTAAAAATAAATTATAATGCCGACGTGCGACGGCGACGTCCAAAACAATCCGCTGGAAACAATTTAATTGGTTATGTGCACAATGCACTGCACATCAATTCCATTAAACTGTGGATTGTGTGTTTTTCTTATCCTGGTTATAATATAGTTTATGTCATTGGAGTACTGATGAATGTACTGATGAATAGACGATTAGGCGGTATCGAATATAGAAAATAGACGTACGATAGCGAATCAATTCTCGAAATGCACGTCTGCTGCTCTTATATACGTATTTATCAACTATCATTATTTATTGGAAATCGCTCACTACTTCACAACAAATATTATTTCTAAATAATTATTATCGTCGGATCTGTGTTTCATTTTACGACTGGAATTCGCCACTACGCCACGTTTATCAATTACTATAGTAAGTAAACTGTATACCAGTTACCGGCCGGGCAACTGTATTTACCTACATTGGTAAGTTTCGAATATTTTTTTATTTTCTTTATTAAATACTAAGCTGGACACGGCAATGCGTCGCTATTGATACGTTTGTGTGATTATGCGAGCAGTATATTATTACTGTGGTATATCGCGGACCACACGTGCAGTGTTGAGCCGAGATAATTAGGTATAATTTTGTCTAGATAAAGATAAAGATAACTAAATTATTTATTCATCTAGATAAATTCAACACTGCCCGCATGCACGTTTTGTCCGTGGTTTTTTTTTGTAGCTTTATGTTTTAACTGTTTCAAGAAATAAATACATATTGAAGAGTGAAAGCTTAGTACATTGATTAATTGAGTACATGAAAAAAAATATTTATAGGTAAGTTATGTAAAACTGAAAAAAATTTCATACAAGTAGGTAACTATAAGTAATAAGACTTGCGAAAACATTTTTTTTTTCCTAACAAAATAAAATGTCTAGGGCCCATGAAAAAAATCTGCCCCAGGCCCCGCAAAACCTCCCGCCGGCGCTGACTATAACATATTATTAACTATTAGTTTTAACGTTGTTCTACATTTCATTATTTTAGATAGTTTTAGTATCAGGCCTCTCTTCCGGAATCCAGACTGTATCTGATGGGAGGTCCAGGAAAACTGCAACGGAATTATCTAGCTCAGTTGTATCGCTCACCCGTAACGTCGACGTAAAATCAACTAGCAGTCACCCAATGACCCAATTAAAGTTTAGATAAGATATGCTTTACGACCAATTTATTAACAGTTGTCGGTAAATCGGTGAAAACCAATAATATTTAACAAAAGTAATAATTTACAACAATAACACACAGAATATAGATTATAGAATGTTGTCGTAATATGTGTTTTTATTTTTTGTCTGCGGGCCGGATAAAATTTGTTCGCGGGCCGCCATTTGGTGACCCATGCCCTAGACAATGTTCTTAACTTTAAATTTTATGAGGTCAATTCAGTATTCACTCGAATTTGAGAAATTCATATGGTTAAAACTTATAACTTATAATCATTATTGTGAACGTACAATTTTCTATGTCGCGCGAGGGTCAGAGAGAGATAACAAATACTACGCTGACATCCTCTTAAACCTGTAGAAGCTGAATAGAATATTTCTAAAATATAATTTATATGAATGCGTTTATGCGTGGTACATTATGAGTTCTAAATATACAGAATTGTTCACGACATTGTAATACATGGGCTTCAATAATAGAAATTAAATTAGCCTATTTAGAGTCCATATTTTTAGCCCATAAATATATGAATCATATTCTTGACCCCGACATATTATACATTTATACTTATGACATAATTGTGAACAATTTATGTTACACGTATTGTGTTTTACCACTACTGCAGTATTTATAGCTTCCAGCGTATTCTTTAGTATGTATAAGACATTAAGACTATAAGACTACAACATTTGTTTTCTCTCTTTGGCCCACGCGCAACATAGACAAAACGCATTAACGCAGAATAATTTTTTCTATGATTTTAAGTAATCTCAGAGTGAAAATCACCCATTACAAAAAGATAGAGAATAATATTTT
>NC_042494.1:51891645-51894593 GCF_005508785.2 Acyrthosiphon pisum | reverse complement strand
GTTTTGTCTATGTTGCGCGTGGGCCCCATAGACATTAAACTAGTATAAGGTCTACGCGTGGGCCAGAGAGAGAAAATAAATAGTGCGCTGACATCCTCATAAGCGTATAATTAGTACAGGTTACTATAATTCCTAGATTATAATATTGTCTAAATATACACATTGGCACTTGGTAATAGCATTGATTATAAATACTATTTACTACTATTTATAATCAATGTAACAGTGATACGCGGAAATTGCGTTAGTGGTTATCGCGTTCAGATTTTTCGGAGGAAACAAAAAGAGAAAAACACGAAAATCATAATAATATAATTGTCCATGTTTCACCGATGTTGGCAGGTTTCATCGGTGACTCCCCCGTTTATTTTCAGCACGTTCATTTTCCTCTCCAAGGACTCTGTAAAACTTTCGGAATGCGATTGGCCACCGTCCGTCACCCACAACCCGTTTGTCGATTGTCGGTACTCTACTATACTGCATTGCTAGCATCTTCTAGACTATGGTCTATGGTCCAACACACGAATTACCTGATTCGTGGTCCAACACCGTACACGGTACACCAAATCTCCAATTACATTTTATATTTCGTTCTCTCGTAAATCGTGATCTCGACGACTGGACGTTTCGGCCGCTGTCCGTCGTCTTATCGGTCTCGGTAAAGCGGCTGGTCACTATAATTCTGTCTTTTTCGTCCTGTTACCTACAAACATCTTGGGTTTGCATATTAATAAACATTATTTATTTATTTGTGTACCTACTCTACAACAAATTATATTAACATACCTACCCAATAAAAATCAACTGCACAACAAAGTTCGGCCATATGCAAACGGTCAGCAACATTTGACGCCGCTGCCTGTAAGTATATTATGGACAATCGTTTTATTGTTTTATAATAATATTATACTATATGGTATATAGTATAATATTCCAAAAGTCCCACATCACCCTTAATATCCCCATGGAAAATTGATATACCTATTTAAGTTCGGTTTTTTTTACAGTAATGAGTAAGTATGGAATTCTAATTGAATGACAAGATTTGAATTATTATTTTCAAAAAAATATTTAATACCTACCTACCTATGTAGGTACATTCTATTCTGTGGTACAATTAAGTTTTTTATATTTTCAAGATAGCCATTTTTTTTTCGCATTTGTTCATAAAAAATATTAAAATTCTGTGAAATTGTCCAAGTCAAAACAAATTTAGTTTTTTATTTTCTACGAATAATTAATGGTTACCTATGTTAGTAATACACACATCACATGATTTAATCAATCTTGTGGATTGTACCTACATTTATGTATTAGTCCATACTCCGTAGTGATGAAATATTTATATAAACCAGTAAATCTCTTTAGTCCACAGAAATTATTATAATTTATACAACCTTCCTTGTGACACCAGTACTTGAGATCACATGAAATCACTTTAAGGTAACCGGTCTGCAGTCTTGGGTAGTATTCCAGTGGCGTCATTTGGGGTGGGGCAACTGGGGCATTTGTTCCAGTCTAGTATTTACATCAACCTTAAGTCGGCACATTTACCACACGCCCCCCCCCCACCCGTTAACCACTATGGCACTATGCTAGGAGAATCTGAGTAAAAAAAATTTGAGTCTGAAAAGCTGTGAAAAATTGCCCTAGTCTAATGAAAACCGAAATGACGCCACTGTAGTATTCCAAATAAAGTAGGTATTCAGAATACTTTTAAAATACTTTTCCCAAAAGTACCTATTCTAAATAACTATTTTGAATACTTTTTATCTATAATAACTTTTTTCCTTGTTTTTCTTGAAATGTTAAAATTATATTATATTTAGAAATATTAAATCATAACATATTATGTTGATTGTTATTGCTAATTTTAAAAAAATTTTCCCAAATAAAAGTTCCATTTGTTTAATATTTAAAACAAAAACTAAAAAGTATTTTAAAAGTATTTGGATC
This sequence comes from Acyrthosiphon pisum, assembly GCF_005508785.2. Classification (NCBI taxonomy): domain Eukaryota; kingdom Metazoa; phylum Arthropoda; class Insecta; order Hemiptera; family Aphididae; genus Acyrthosiphon; species Acyrthosiphon pisum. The sequence continues at coordinate 51,892,637 of NC_042494.1, read as the reverse complement.
ACCATTGAAGCATTTTGACGTCACCTTATACAATATTTAATAGTTATTTCTTACATTTATTTATTTATTTATACAGGTATGTAAAATTGTTAGAAGCTCTAAAGTCAACTTAATTCCAACCTCAAAAGTATCACAAATTTCTTCAAAAATAATGGATCGAGATATAAAGTACTATAAAACTGCATTATCTAAATACCTTAATTTTATTTTTGTAATATAGTTTATATGTATCATAAAAATAATTAATATAATAGGTATCACAGCCCACTTACCAGATTAAGGGCCCGTATTACAATAGTCGATAACACTTCGATTACTCTTAACCCACTGATTTTACCAGCCGAATTCCGCGGTTTAACCAGAGATCGACTATTGTAATACGGGCCCTAAATGATAGATGGTGATAGACACAAAAATAAATTTAAAAAAAAAACACTTGTTAAATTAATACACTCATCACTCTACTCTCTGCTCAGGATCTCAAAAGTTTAATAAATGTATAATGATTCCATTTTTTTTAAATTACAAAAAAAAATCTAGTGTGACGTACGTGAAGTTGGCACCCCGACTTTATCGTATCGTCCCCAAACTAATACCATATTTTTGCAAATAATTTGCAACACCAGAAAAAAAATTTGCAACATAGTTTTACTACCCTCACAATGAAACATGTTTCGGGGTGCCAAGTTCACGTTGCACCCCGACTTAATCCTATCGTACCCAAACCAATGTCATATTTTTGCAAATAATTTGCAACAATTTGCAACACAGAAAAAAAAATTGCAACAATTTTTTTATGCCAGGAAAAATAAAATTTGTTCGGGATGCCAAATTCACGTTGCACCCCGACTTTATCCTATCGTACCCAAACCAATATCATATTTTTGCAACTTCAAGTAACTTTTTGTAAAATTTTAAGTGTTGTCATATTTTAATTGTCAATAATTGGCATTTATTATTTTTATTAACAGAATAAACTTTTAAACAAAATT
>NC_042494.1:51886861-51891595 GCF_005508785.2 Acyrthosiphon pisum | reverse complement strand
CCCGAACGAATTTTATTTTTCCTGGCGTAAAAAAATTGTTGCAAATTTTTTTTTCTGTGTTGCAAATTGTTGCAAATTATTTGCAAAAATATGGTATAAGTTTGGGGACGATAGGATAAAGTCGGGGTGCCAACTTCACGGCCGTTCTAGTGTGACCATATAAAGCGGAAATAATTATTTTAAATATTAAATAAATTATTGACATGGAGAAATATTAAATTAATAATAAAATGAGGTTAATTTAGCACCCTCTGAACTCATATTCTGCAGATGTCCCCAGTGTTAACACTTTTAACTATATTATTATTTTTTTTTTCCTCTTGTATTTTCTGTTTTCTTTTCTCTCTTTGTAAAGTGTAAATCATAGTATTATGTGTTTTGTCTATTTAAAAAAGGGTCTAGCCCGTATATTATAATAAATAAATAAATAATGTAGGTATGTTTTATAATCTACCTAACTATTATATAATGTTGATACATTTTATTCATTCTTATTATTTATATTTATTTGATTATTAATTTAAATTTAAATTATTTTAAATATTATATTACGGCATCCAAATTTGGGGCTCAGCAAAACCCCCAAACATTCTCATATTTCAAGCCTTCCAGTCAATTACCCTAAGACTTATCACTGGTGCTCCATGGTACATAAAAAATGTAGCCCTCCATAACGACCTAAAAATACAAACAGTAAACGAGCTTGCAAAAAGCCCTTCATTCAAAATATGTCCTCTCTTACATTACTACAAATCCACAGTCTATTAAAAAGAAACTGGTCTAGAGATCTCCTAAAATAGGGAGTGGGGACATTTCTGAAGTTTTGTTAATGAACAGTATCCTTTCCACATTATTCATATTTGTATATTTTTCTATGTTATCCTTATTACTTCTTGTTTTTTATTGTAAACATATTGAATACATTTAAATTAAAAATAATATATTATATAATATAATATTTTCCAACTAACATTCATAATATTAAACAAAATATAGGTATCTATACATAAGTAAATTGTGTAAAAATATATTTTAATTATTTATAGTAGTATTGATTTATTGTAGCTTTATAAAATGTGTAAATTTTTTAAAAATTATTTTCTAGAAAAATACAATCAGTGATTAATCAGAAAGAACAATCAATAGTTCCATTAAATTTAAAGATTTCTAAAGAAGTAAGTATAACCAGTATAACAAATGTCAATGATACAGAAAATAGTATAATATTGAATAAGTTAAAAAAATTACCTGGTATTACTATCAATTTAGTTAAGACTGAACCAGTTTTTAAAGTTCCTGAATCTCCAAGACTTAAAAATAATAATAAAAAAAAAAATATCACATCACATAATAAATTAAAAGTTTCATTTGAGAAAAAAGGATTGTCAGAAAGAAGAGATGATAATATAGAAGCTATGGATAATAATTGTTTAACTTATAATATTATAAATATCTCAAACACAAATTTAAATCAAGGCAAAACTGTAAAACAAAAACAAATATTTAATAATATGTCATTGATGACAAAAAGTTCAGATCAAGGAATTTTAAAGAATCCAGAAGCATCTTTAAAAAAATATCCAGTCTTGGAAAAGGAAAATGTACAAAGAACTAGTTCTCCCAAAAAGCTTCCGAAAAAAGTACAAAGTATTTCTAAGATTAAATCAAAAAGCTTAAAAACTATAAAACCAGGAGAAGTATCAAATAATTGTGATATTTTCTCTAAAGAAGTGAAAAAAGTTTCAGATAAGGATACAATTATTAATAATGCAAAATTTAAAACCAACGAATTGGCTAATGGAAGTTATAGGCTTATGGATTTATCAACTGATGGTCAATTCAACATTGTCCCGGCATCTTTTCCTTCAAATTTTAATAATGTTCATGTTCCCGAGTATAATAATTTTTTAATGGGAATTGGTAAATCTTCTGAAGACTATAATATGCATTTGGAAACTTCTCAAAATGATACTGAAAACGGATCATTAATAATTAAAGAAGAGTTGGATCATTTTTCAGATTTTCTAGGTTGTGTCAACACTTCACTAAATATAAATAAATCCAATGATATTCATTCTGAGTTAGCATCTGAATCTTTTAACAATGGAATTTCTTCTCTAGATAATATTAAAGATGAACAATTATATATAAACAATAAAAGTAAAGAAAACATAAATGGAAAATTTGAAGATGAACAAAAACATACCTCCAATTTTTATTTTTATAATCATACTTCAAAACAACTACCTCTTCAACATAATAACATGAATCAAACAATGGATACATACATTAAACAAGAAGACAAACAACTATTAGAAAATGATAATTTGTTATCATTTAATATTTCCAACACTGAAAACAATTTAATGGAATTCAACACATCTATACCACAAATACTACCAATTAATACTCATAAAAACTCTTCAAATTTAAAGTCTAATGAAAATGAAAATGGTATTAAAAGAAAGCAAACTCAAAATGAGTTGCATGAAAAACTAAAAAAACAGAAGTTGTCTTAAGGTGCTTTAATAAACAGCTTATTTTTAAAAGTTAGATGGAACAACTATAGTATTTAGATTTCTGTACTTTATATTATTATATTACTTTATATCATGCAGATATAAAAACTTCAATTGTATTTAGACACTATTCAAATCAATTTTTATTTAAAAACCTATTTGTCTACATTTTTCTATACCTATAGTAAATTATTTTTTCTAACTGCCCATAATTTATTAATAAATATGGTATTACATTAACTAGAATGTAGAGATATTTGAATTAATTAATTCACTTATCGAAAAACAATATATGTTTTTAAAATAGTCATAATATATTATAAAATATAAATCTATTAACATTTTAGTATATTTAATACTAATTAATTTTTTTTAAAGAAATGTATTAATTAAAACCTACTTATCTACATTTTTCTATACCTACCTGATAAACATAGTAAACTTAATTGTTCTAACTAACAATAATTTAGTAATAAATGTGATATTACATTAATTAGGATATAGGTACCTATTTGTATTTACTTAATTTTCTTTATCAATAAACCAATACATGTTTTTAAATACTTAATAGTTATTACATACCTATTATTATAAAAATATGATTTAAATTTTGATATGGAAATAAATTATATAAATGTATTATTAAAATGTTAGTGTATTTATTATATTTTCTATGTATATTATTTATGGAAAAATATAACTAAATTATTTTAGAGATATTTTTTGCAAGCTGAAGCCAATATTTTGGATCTCCATTGACTGGGGTCTATATTAGTATTACATTAGGTTGATTTAATTTTTACTGAAAACTTCACTTATTATATTTAATAATGTTTATTTCTAGAATATTATATTATGTTATTAACTTTTGAGTCAATACCCGCTCTACTTTAGAACCAGGCGCATATACAAGAGGGATAAGCTTGCAGCCCAAACACCATAGGCGCAAATAGGGGTGGGGGGGCTAACCCAAAAAAAAAAATTCCCTACATTTTGTTTTAAGCTTATTCAATATTATCAAAGTAAGGCTTTAGCCCCCCCAAATCCCAATCGTTATTTGTGCCTATGCCAACCCCCCCCCCCCTCCATTAGGCCTTAGGTAGGTACTTAAAAATATTTCACTCTTGCAGTCTAGCCTACATAATTATACCGGGTGATTCTTTTATCACTGAACACTGTGGAGTGGTACGGGGTTAACCCGCGAAATGTTTGTCCACTTCTCCGCTCATCTAAACTTTGAATATTTATAACTCATAAACTATTCGCCCCAAATTCGATTTTTATGTATGAAAGTACTATGAAAAATATTCTTCTTTGGAATGTAAAATTAAAACCCAATGTTGTCATTCAAAAAAGTAAAAAACTTAAAAAATATTTAAAAATATAATTTTTTAAGAAAAACTTTGTTTTATAAGCGACTTGAAACTATGTATAAAAATATTTTCGGAAAAATTTACACTGAAATAATGAATGTTCAACGGTAAAGAATAACCCAGTAAACTATACGCAATCAAAGGTTATTTTGTTATTACTATACTACTTTTACTAATAATCTAGAAGGCCACATTACGTCACGTGTACTTATCACCTCGTCATTGAGTAAGTTACTCGTTGAATTTAATGTGTTAAATTATAATTCAAGATATCTATCTATAAACCATTGCATATACGACGTAAACAGATTCAGTGTGTAGTAAGCGTATATTTATAATATAGTGTCAAACTTTCTGTCTAACATATTTTTACAATATCATAATATTATAACAATTTTAATAACATTTTCAGAAAATGCTCATACACTGTCAGTCACCATAATACCGTCCAGTTTACCTATCATTTTAGAACACAACTGACCACAGTTTTCACGATAAAATTACAAAGATTTAAATTAAATGCGTAACATTATACATTTTGTCATCAAATCCTTTCAAATATACTTGTTTTTAGGGGGTTGGATATATTTTGTCAAGATTTGTAGTGTTATAAAACTTATAAAGACTTCGGAGTCGGCTATTTCTTAAGGGGCAAAATTCAGGCAAATTCTAGTTAAGTTACAAGGCGGACATAATATTATACAATAGACCATACACCTATAAACTAATAAGTAATAACTAATAACTTAGTTTATAGGTCTATGAAACAGACCGCATGGAAATAATAAAATCGAACCATTTCAACGATCAAAATTGACTTTACAGAAAAAATTATTACGACT
>NC_042494.1:51882884-51886100 GCF_005508785.2 Acyrthosiphon pisum | reverse complement strand
GCGACTTTTTTCTATTAGACAAATTTTATACTAAAAACGCGTCAGCTCTGATCCCGTTATAATGTATTTCTGTAACCTTCTGGCTTTTATTCCGTACTAAACGATATTTTTATTGTGTAGCAACTTGCGTCATCTCAACAGTCAAATCCGTCAACAAAACTATCTATAAATTGCAAAAACACGATAAATCAATCATAATAAAAATTCAATAAAAATAAGCTATAGAAAACTTCCGAACTAGGAGTATAGGTACAATTTACTGAGAAAATTTGTTTTCCTATATTATATCTTTTTCACTATAGTGTAATAGACAATAGTATTTAGCTTATTTTTATATAGAATTCTATATAAAAATAAGCAAAAAATACTATTATAACTGTATGATATTAAGCTAATGCAAAAAAAAAAAGGTGGGCAAGCGGATGTCGCTCTGCTGTATTATAGTAGGTTACACTGTATAATGGATGGTATTAAATTTGAATTTAATGATATAATATCATTGTATAAGAAAAACGATTCTGAGCAGAGACGGTATGTTAGTCTAGGTATAAGCTGAGTGCTGATTAAGAACCGGCTTTCTTCGTCTGTCTTCATATTGCATTGAACTGGATGTATCGAGATATTTTATGAAAATAACCTGAATGGAACGAAATATGAGAGTACAATATGTTATAAAATATCCAAGTTATGACTTATAACAATGTATACACAACTTGTCCTTCTATTACTGACATAATATTTTTATTCATTGACAATTTCAATTATTAAATTCGTTAATCGTCTCCGACGATTGACATTTGCCATAGATGACATTATATCTATATATATAAAAATGATTGTACATTTTGAATACATTTTATAACTCAAGGACCACCGAACCGATTTCGATAAAAATTTCAGGGCATATTAAGATTGATATGTAGATGGTTTCTGTGAAGTTTGTACGCTGTGCGATAAGTGGTTCCGGAGTTATGGCCTTTTAAGTGAACACATGGGCTTTGTTGATTTGTATTATTATTTTTTGTCAGTCTATATATGTAAAAATTAATGTATGTGGGTGTGTGTATGTTTCCATATTACCATGGCAACCGATTATATATTATTTTGAGAATTCCTTCGGTGTATGTGTCCTTATTACCATAGCAACCAGTTATATATTATTTTGAGATTTCCGTCTGTGTGTGTCTCATTATTACCATGGCAACCAATTATTTATTATTTGGAGATTTTCGTCGGTGTGTGTGCCCATATTATAACGTAACCAATTATATATTATTTTAAATTTTCCGATGGAATGTTTTGTATATAAAGTAGATAGGATAATTTAAAAAGGGAGAGGATCAACCCCGGGAGGTGCTCAAACAGTAATTTAGAGATTTCCGACGGAAATTTTTGTTTATAAATGGTTGCCATGGCTTTTGAAGCTATTATAATAATAACTATTGGTTGCCGGGAAACGAAATGCACGGGATCAGCTATCGATTATATTAATCCACCATAGGTAGAAATGTAGAATACGACAAACTTGATATAACTTTGGTACTTTAGAGTTAAATCATACACTTACGTACAAACTAGGGGCGTATGTAATTTGCGCCAAAAACAACCCAAAAAAGGTGGGTAAGTGGATGTCGCTCTGCTGTACAGTAGGTTACAAGTGGGTCACTGTATAATGGATGGTATTAAATTTGAATTCAATGATATAATATCATTGTATAAGAAAAACGATTCTGAGCGGAGACAGTATGTCAGTCTAGGTATAAGACATAATATTATATTATAGTCTATAGTATTTTAAAAAAATTTATCTATTAGGTACTTATAACGCGATATACATCAACAAAAAACCGTGGTACTATCATAGATATATAATAGTATACTTTAGAAGTTTCAAGTACCCACTAATAATATTATACAATCACAACAAAATAACTAAAATAGTTATCCTAGGTTTTTAATATGTAATTTGGTCCAAATTTGTACTTAAAATGACTATAAAAATAAACTGTGTAAATGTATTTTTTAGATTTTTTGGTAACAGAATTAAACTACTTACGTGGAATTATGTTTTAAATTTTCAATTCTTAGATACAAAAATTGAACATTTTATAAATTTTTAACTACAAAATAATTTTTCAAATTAAAATTTGATAAATTTTGTCAAAATTTGATCTTTAAATGCTTATAAAAAAAAATTGTGCCTATGTATTTTAAATATTTTTCAACTGATATTGTAACAATATATCAGAGCTTTTGTATTAATTTATACACTTTTTGGCCCAACAGATAAAACTTTATTGATATTTATAGAAAAAAAAAACTAAAAAAATTGAAAACTTACAATGTCCGTAAACAGCTCAAAAAGAGTCAAATTATTTTAAAAATTTTATCGTATATATAAAATGCTAATATTAACATTCAGTGAAATTTTCAAGTTTCTACAGTCACTCGTTTTTTAATTACAACAAAATAAGAAAATCGTTACGTAAGAAATCGAGTGAATATCAAATGTTGTAAAAATATGAATTTCAAACGCCCATAAAAATTTAATTTGAGTTTCTTATAGATATTTTTTGTTTGATAAAGGTAGATAATATTATAAGGAATCTTGTATTACATTTTCATATCTTAGATTTAAAAAGAAAAATTTTTATGAATTTATAACTCGAAATAATTTGCAAATTTTCGTGATTTTTCCATATTTTGTCATTTTTTGAACTTTAAATGCTTATAAAAAAAAACTGTGACTAACGATTTTTAATATTTTTCATCTGCCTTTGAAACAATATACTAGGAGCCTTCTATTAAATTTTCAAGCTTTTTTATCCAACAAATAAAATTTTATTGATATTTTTAGAAAAAAAACTAAAAAAAAATGAAAACTGACAATGTCCGTAAAGAGCTCAAAATAAGTCAAAATATTTTGAAAATTTTATCGTGTATAGAAAATGGAAATGTAAACATTCAGTCAAAATTTCATGCATCCACGGTCATTTTTTTTAAAGTTACACCAAAAACCAAAATCGATTTTCTCGAAAACAGATTTTGCGTAAAAATTCCCGTTTTTCCTTAATTTTTCTTTTGTTTTTCCCGGCGCTTTTGAAAACTACTGGGAAATTTAAATTTTGACCTCCCCAATGCACCAACGATATTCACTTTCTGATCGAACAAGATACTGAAGTTGAAATCGTATTATTATTTCGACTACTTATCGTG
>NC_042494.1:51875602-51882834 GCF_005508785.2 Acyrthosiphon pisum | reverse complement strand
TTTGTGATTGTTTAAATTTAATAACGATTTCTGAAATTTGAATTTGTAAAATCGGAGTCAAAATTGAATTATTTTATGAGGTTTGTGACTTTTTCCTATTAGACAAATTTTGTACTAAAAACGCGTCAGCTCTGACCCCCTTATAATGTATTTCTGTAACCTTCTGGCTTTTATTCCGTACTAAACGATATTTTTATTGTGTAGCAACTTGCGTCATCTCAACAGTCAAATCCGTCAACAAAACTATCTATAAATTGCAAAAACACGATAAATCAATCATAATACAAATTCATTAAAATAAGCTATAGAAAACTTCCGAACTAGGAGTATAGGTACAATTTACTGAGAAAATTTGTTTTCCTATATTATATCTTTTTCACTAGTGTAATAGACAATAGTATTTAGCTTATTTTTATATAGAATTCTATATAAAAATAAGCAAAAAATACTATTATAACTGTATGATATTAAGCTAATGCAAAAAAAAAAGGTGGGCAAGCGGATGTCGCTCTGCTGTATTATAGTAGGTTACACTGTATAATGGATGGTATTAAATTTGAATTTAATGATATAATATCATTGTATAAGAAAAACGATTCTGAGCGGAGACGGTATGTCAGTCTAGGTATAAGCTGAGTGCTGATTAAGAACCGGCTTTCTTCGTCTGTCTTCATATTGCATTCAACTGGATGTATCGAGATATTTTATGAAAATAACCTGAATGGAACGAAATATGAGAGTACAATATGTTATAAAATATCCAAGTTATGACTTATAACAATGTATACACAACTTGTCCTTCTATTACTGACATGATATTTTTATTCATTGACAATTTCAATTATTAAATTCGTTAATCGTCTCCGACGATTGACATTTGCCATAGATGGCATTATATCTATATATATAAAAATGATTGTACATTTTGAATACATTTTATAACTCAAGGACCACCGAACCGATTTCGATAAAAATTTCAGGACATATTAAGATTGATATGTAAGATGGTTTCTGTGAAGTTTGTACGCTGTGCGATAAGTGGTTCCGGAGTTATGGCCTTTTAAGTGAACACATGGGCTTTGTTGATTTGTATTATTATTTTTTGTCAGTCTATATATGTAAAAATGAATGTATGTGGGTGTGTGTATGTTTCCATATTACCATGGCAACCGATTATATATTATTTTGAGAATTCCTTCGGTGTATGTATCCTTATTACCATAGCAACCAGTTATATATTATTTTGAGATTTCCGTCTGTGTGTGTCTCATTATTACCATGGCAACTAATTATTTATTATTTGGAGATTTTCGTCGGTGTGTGTGTCCATATTATAACGTAACCAATTATATATTATTTTAAATTTTCCGATGGAATGTTTTGTATATAAAGTAGATAGGATAATTTAAAAAGGGAGAGGATCAACCCCGGGAGGTGCTCAAACAGTAATTTAGAGATTTCCGACGGAAATTTTTGTTTATAAATGGTTGCCATGGCTTTTGAAGCTATTATAATAATAACTATTGGTTGCCGGGAAACGAAATGCACGGGATCAGCTATCGATTATATTAATCCACCATAGGTAGAAATGTAGAATACGACAAACTTGATGAGTTAAATCATACACTTACGTACAAACTAGGGGCGTATGTAATTTGCGCCAAAAACAACCCAAAAAAAAAAAATATATGTCATTTGCGCAATTGCGCCACATCTAAAAATTTATTTTGGTAATTTGCGCCACTATTAAAGTTTGTAATTTGCACCAAATAAAACTAAATAAAAAGGCAATATGTAATCTGCGCCATCGTGTACCTAAAAAAATTGTAATTTGCGCCATTTTTCACCTTATTGAAATTGTATTTTGCGCCACTAATACTAAAAAGTCGTATTTATAAATCAGTCATATTATAATTATAAATAAATGTATACAAGTAAAACAAACTCCATATTCTATATTAAATAAGTACATTTTCGTTTAGTAATAAAACATAATATAAAAATCAGTCATATTATAATTATAAATAAATAAAACATATAATTTTTGAAATAAAATACCTAGCTACTTATAAAAGTCAGTCATATTATAATTATAAATAAATAAAACATATAATTTTTGAAATAAAATACCTAGCGACTTATAAAAATCCGTCATATTATAATTATAAATAAATAAAACATATAATTTTTGAAATAAAATACCTAGCTACTTATAAAAATCCGTCATATTATAATTATAAATAAATAAAACATATAATTTTTGAAATAAAATACCTAGCTTTCTACCTGCTTACTCAGCTTTTTTTTATACTTATAGCTTAAAGACGAAACTAAGCCTTTTCTGTCAATTTTATTTTGTCTGTAGTCTTCAAATCAGTGCCGCAATAACCGGGTGTGTTGCGTGTGTCAAACACACGGGCCCAGGCCCCTAACCCCATAATGGGGGGGGGGGGGGGGCAATAATACAAATTTAAAAATATATAGAAAAAAAATATAATAATTTTGTTATAATAATAATTATTAATGATTGAACAAAAGATTTTGTTTTGTACACAACATCAACGTTTCATTTGTGGCCCGTATAACCGAGATTAATAATAATTTGGTTGCAATTGATTGAAGTGCGTCATGCGAAGGAACGCTCAATTTGACCAATTTAGTGTAAGTGTGTTTACGCGTTTCGTTAACCTTATTTTGTATGAGTGAAAACTCAAAATTCCAAAGTATATTTTCATATTTGGAAAAATTAATTGTACAATACTGTCAATACTCAATAGGTTAATTTTTTAATTTTCAAGAGTGAGGGGGGCCCATCCATTTTATTTACACACGGGCCCAAATTGGTGTAGTTGCGGCACTGCTTCAAATATTTGTTGAAAAGTTTCCAAACGATTTTTGTTGATAGTAGATTTTCGCTTTTTAAGATGTATACTTTTAATTTTAATCAAAGTTTCTGTTTGAAATCCTTTCAGTACGTCCAAAAAGTGATAAATAGTAGGATGTGGGTGATAGAACTCGGAATTGAAACGTGAATGATAGGATTCGCAAGCATTAGTAGTGAGACCTAGTGACGCAATATTCGAAGCCCAAATTATTGGTGGAAATTTAGCCTCTTCACAGATATAAGTGTCAACTAAATAGTCAGCATATTTTTGAAATCTTATGTCATTAGGAATCGATGACATAAAATCTTCGATAAAACAGTCACTGACCTCATTTGGAGAAATAAATGGCAACCCAAATGTATGGTTTAGCCACTAACTTTCTTCTGTTTTATTATTTTGATATAATATATTGGATAGGCCTAATTCCTGAATTTTTCTATACCACGATTGAGTTAGGTGAAATCTACAACCGAATATTTTAGTGTCATCCCAGACTTGTCTCAATGCTACATGAATTGCTTCTTCAAAATCAGATATAAATAAATTCGGTTTTAGAGAAAGTTCACGTGCATTACACAAATTTATGATATTTTTAAATAAATTTATGTAAGTTGAAGTTTTTTTGTCTGGAAGTAATGCAAATAAAAGTGGTATATAATGATCATTGCATAAACCATGCAAAGAAAACAATTGCGTAAATAACTTGGGGCAATATTCAAAAGTTCCATCCATGTATATAATCTCAGATTGGCATAGAACTTTTAAATTTGTGTCACATGAAAATATTATTATATGACAGTTCGGATCATTGGTTAATAGAAATTGCTCATTGAGGTCCGTTCTCAAATCCAAATTGCTTATACTCTTTTGCAACTCTTCCATTGTTTTTAGGTAATGGTAGCACTATCTTTCTACAGGCGTTATAAATATTTCGTCGAACTAGTGATATATCATCGGTAGTGATGGATTGTAAATTAGATATATTTTTAGAAATTTCAGTTCGTAATATCTTACTTAGACTTAGTATACAGATTTTCCGTAGCTTTTCTCTTACATCCATTTGAATATATTTTTCTGTCTGTATTTGGTTGATCATCCCCAGTTATGTTCATTTACAATTTCAACTATTTAGTACAATATTTTCTAAAGAAGTATACACTTTTGCAGTGCAAGTTCTAACAGTACAACGCCATCGTATTGAAGAATTTTTTGATTTGTGAACTTTTCGATACGTAAAATTTGCAAATAATAACAAATCTTTGTCTCTTGTACTTTTAATTATTTCACCAATATTTGCATTATTTTCCATTTCTTATACTTTTATATGATTTTGAAATGTGAAAATAACATGAACGCACACGCGATTTATATCGGACTAACTGTTAATATCAGGCGATTCGCGACATTGCTGTTCAATATTGTTCGATGACTTACTTAACAATACATTGATAATTTTCATTAGATTAGACGTAATCGGAGATCGATTACGTCTAATAGAGACAAGTTGTCTCTATATTACCCGCGGTAGAATACTAGTATACTACAATATTATATTGGACACGCGTCGATACGTATTATTGTATGTCTAATGCGTTATCAATAAATTTAGGTATCTGCTGGTAAATTCCAGCAATTCAAGTTAAAAGTGTGGCGCAAATTACATAGTCCATTTCGTTTTCTGTCGTGGCGCAAATTACCAATATTAATTTGTATATGTGGTGCAAAATACATTTTATATTTTTATATTTTGTCGCAAATTACATACGCACTTAAATGTACTTATCCGTGGCGCAAATTACAAGTAATAAAATTGGCGCAAAATACCATCTCCCCAAACTAGGGGTCCGTGATCTACCGCAGGTAGATTGCCTACCTGATAATATACTGCTGCGAATCAGAATTTGTATTCCGGGCAACGGAAAAGTTAAGATTAATTTTAAACACCATACACCGAATATTAAAAAGAGAATTGAACAAAGTTTGAGTCATATTATAGAGTTGGTACATTTAACGGGCAACGAAGTGCACATATTCAGCTAGTATTATAATATAATAAATGCATGGACTTTTTACTCAGCTTTCAGGTCTATGAATAAATTATATGTTCTTTTATAAAACTCTTTTTATTTAACCTACCGTATTTTACTAAATAATTAATACCTAGTAATATAATTAAATTATAAAATAATATCCTTAGAAAGTAGAAACAGAAACTGACGGACGATGGTGTTTCTCCGAAGAATTGTTTTTAGTACGGAATAGCATCAATTTTAGTCTTAACCTGTACGTTAGTTAAAAGTTTTCATTGTCTCTAAAGTAAGAGCTAGGTATTGTTATTCACTTCACTGTTTTTTTACTTCCATAATAATCAATATTCAATAGATAACAAAAGATTTAACAATTATGTGTATTTTATTATTTATTTTTGTGTCTAGAAACACTTAATAGTCGAACAAATTATTCGATATTCAACTTTGAGTGTGGTTACCGATACCAAATTGGATTTAGTTAGTACTTTGAGGAGTTAAAATAAAAAAATTCCAAGTAGGTACCTACCTATCTAAATAAAAACTTTAAAAATATTAATATTATTATAAAAATAATTTGTTGGTAACTTCTTGATAACTACTCAGAGCCGTGCCGTGGGGGGGGGGGGGGGTACGCCCCGGGGGCGCATGGTTTAAAGGGGCGCCAAACATTCTTTTTATAATATTTTAATCTTTATATAAATAAAATATATGAGAAATATTATTGTTTTACGATTATTTTGAACCATTACACATTTTTTCTGAACAAAATATTTCCGATTATGTTCGAGTAATAGCAATTAGTCTACCGCAACGTTTTATTCTTGTATTATTTGTCTTTATAATAAATTATCGTATTCTTTATCCCAAAATCGACTGCACGTTAAGAACGTGGGGTGCGATAAGCGAAAGTAAATAAAAACCAGATACCCTTATTGCCTATTGGTATTATATATTATTTTTACATTTTACCAATCACTATGTCATGTCAGTACGTTAGCTGAATCGAACCGGGCAGCTGAAAAAGTTGCTAATGCAGAAAGTATATTGAAACAGTTTGATTTGAAATTTGTTTATTTTTTAGTCATGTGTACATCCTATGAGATAAAATATTGAATGAAATATATCGTGTAAATAAAAAATTACAAAGCTCAAATATTTCAATAGATCAAGCTTCAAAAATGATAAATTCATTAAATGTTTTTCTTCAAGAAATGCGTGATAGTGGAAATGAACAAATTAAAACTGAAGCTATTAGTATTTGTGATAAAGTTGAAATAAAATCTGAATTAAAAATTTAAAGGAAAATAAAAAGGTAAGTTATGAGCGAAGAAAAATCGTCGGGTGAAGATATTTCTGCAGATCAATTTTTAACATTGGAATACTACAAAGTTCTTGATAATATGGTAGCTCAAATGAAATGGAGGTTTGAACAATTATCAAATATTGCTGATGATTTTCAATTCCTTTCTGACCATTCACTATCTGTAACACCAGTTGAAACATTGAAAAAATGTGCATCTGATTTAGCTATCAAATACAACGAAGAAATTGACTAGGAAATAATTAACGAAATCGAATTTTTTAAATATCAAGTAAAAGCAATTTTACCAGACTTAAACGCAACTGCTTTAAATACTTTAAATGCAATTAAAAAATATGAAGTTGATTCAACTTGTCCAAACTTAATGACTGCATATAAATTGTTTCTTTACCATGCCTGTTACCGTCGCTTCCGGGGAACGCTCTTTTAGTAAATTTAAATTAACTAAGACGTATTTACGATCAACCATGTCACGAGAGAGATTAACCAATTGAGCAATATTTTCAATTGAAAATGAAATAACGAAAAACATCGATTTTGAAGACGTCATTAAAGATTTTGCTTCAATAAAGTCCAGGAAAATTAAGTTATAAACTAAGTACCTATATGATATGTATATGATACGCTCTTATGATACGTTTGTAAATATAATATGTATATACAATATAATTTGTGATTTGTATTAATTTTTAATTATTTAATACGACATAAATTAATAAATTATACCTAACTATTTTGTTTAATAATTAATATTACAATCAACTTTAGTTTTTTTTTCAAATCAATGTTAAAAATACGTTGTAAAAAAAAAATGTAATTAAATAGAAATGAAATGCATTATGATTTATGATAAATAAAATAGGGGGTGAATATTTTTAATTTTGCCCTGGGCGCCAAATCTTAATGGCACGGCTCTGTTACTACTTACTGAATTACTAAGTGGTTACCTACTTAATAACTTTATTTTTTTTCTATTAATTTAAAGGTGGATTGAAC
>NC_042494.1:51875344-51875591 GCF_005508785.2 Acyrthosiphon pisum | reverse complement strand
AAAAGAAATCATATATTTATACAGTAATTTTATTATAATATTATTTCATGTATTGTTACTATATAGCTGTTAATAACTTGTAAGGCAATGAAATGGTGTCTTTAGGCGTCTTCAAATAATATTTTAAAATTACCTACAACAAAATAGATACCTAACTATAATCAGGGCCGTTCTTTTAGGGGGGCTTGGGGGGTGTCTCACCCCTCCACTCAAGATTTTTTTAAATTTTTTAGTCGGCAAATTTGGC
>NC_042494.1:51874074-51874849 GCF_005508785.2 Acyrthosiphon pisum | reverse complement strand
TATAGTACGATGGTTATATGTCAGATGGCATTTTGTCGGATTATGATAATGGTGTCTTGTCGGATGATCTTTTGACGTTTTTCAGTGGGTTTGTGTCGCGTGGTTTTTTGTCGTGTGGCTTTTTGACGATTCATTATAATACGATTTTCGTACACAAATTTACGGTTGGTAGTATGGTACGATGGTTTTTTGTCGAGTGGCATTTCGTCGCATTTTGATAATGATGTTTTGTCGAATGGCCTTTTGTCGTTATCGCGTGGCTTTTTGAGGTGTCACCCTAACTGCTAATTATATACGTTATATTTTTATCAGTACGAAAAGATTAATAACAATATATCGTTCGGTTATTCGGAGTAATGTGGTTTCAGCTACTATAAACTCTACTCTACTCTAACTAAACGTACCTACTCTACTCTAACTATTCATATTCGAACGCACCCAGAGTAGTGATGTTAAAAAGTAGCAGTCACTGCTACTTTTCACTGTGACTGAATGAGTAGCAGTAACAGTGCCTGCTACTTGTACATAAAATAACAGTGATCACTGATCACAATTCACATTATCGTTACTCGGTATCAGTTATTCAGTTATCATCTAGCAAATTCACAGTGTGATAAATATTTTTCACAGTTTAAAATCACTGTTAACAGTGTTAACTGTAAACTCTGTTAAGTAATTTATATGCACGGTTTAAGATATACGGAACAATTTATTCTATAGATACATAAAAATAGTTATAATAAAATGTCAATACTCAAATTGGTAAGTATAATTA
>NC_042494.1:51798707-51874024 GCF_005508785.2 Acyrthosiphon pisum | reverse complement strand
CAAAATCTGTTTTCGAGATAATCGATTTTGGTTTTTGGTGTAACTTTAAAAAAAATGACCGTAGATATATGAAATTTTGACTGAATGTTTATCTTAGAATTTTCTATACACCATAACATTTTCAAAATATTTTGATTTATTTTGAGCTCTTTACGGACATTTTCATTTTCCATTTTTTTTTTAGTTTTTTTTCTAAAAATAACAATAAAATTTTATTTGTTGGATAAAAAAGCTTGAAAATTTAATAGACGGCTCCTAGTATATTGTTTCAAAGGCAGATGAAAAATATTAAAAATCGTTAGTCACAGTTTTTTTTTATAAGCATTTAAAGTTCAAAAAATGACAAAATATGGAAAAATCACGAAAATTTGCAAATTATTTCGAGTTAGAAATTCATAAAAATTTTTCTTTTTAAATCTAAGACATGAAAATGTAATACATGATTCCTTATAAGATTATCTACCTTTATCAAACAAAAAATATCTATAAGAAAGTCAAATTAAATTTTTATGATCGTTTGAAATTCAAATTTTTACAACATTGGATATTCACTCGATTTCTCATGTAGCGATTTCCTTATTTTGTTGTAATTGAAAAACGAATAACTGCAGATACATGAAAATTTTACTGAATGTTTATATTAGCATTTCCTATACACCATACAATTTTGAAAATATTTTGACTCTTTTTGAGCTGTTTACGGACATTTTCAGTTTTAAATTTTTTTAGTTTTTTTTTCTATAAATATCAATAAAGTTTTATCTGTTGGGCCAAAAAAGTGTATAAATTTAATACAAAGCTCCTGATATATTGTTACAATATCAGTTGAAAAATATTAAAAATACATAGGCACAATTTTTTTTTATAAGCATTTAAAGATCAAATTTGGACAAAATTTATCAAATTTTAATTTGAAAAATTATTTTGTAGTTAAAAATTTATAAAATGTTCAATTTTTGTATCTAAGAATTGAAAATTTAAAACAAGATTCCACGTAAGTAATTAATACTGTTACCAAAAAATCTAAAAAATACATTTACGCAGTTTATTTTTATAGTCATTTTAAGTACAAATTTGGACGAAATTACATATTAAAAACCTAGGATAACTATTTTAGTTATTTTGTTGTGATTGTATAATATTATTCGTGGGTACTTGAAACTTCTAAAGTATACTATTATATATCTATGATAGTACCACGGTTTTTTGTTGATGTATAACGCGTTATAAGTACCTAATAAATATTATGATATGATTAATTTGGAATTTATTATAGGTACCTAATATAATATGTCTTATACCTAGACTAACATACCGTCTCCACTCAGAATCGTTTTTCTTATACAATGATATTATATCATTGAATTCAAATTTAATACCATCCATTATACAGTGACCCACTTGTAACCTACTGTACAGCAGAGCGAAATCCACTTACCCACCTTTTTTAAATATTTTTTTCATTTTTCGGTTACCTACAGAATAACCTAATTACGCGAAACCTTGTTTTACATTTTTCAATCCTTGCTATAAAAGTTAATCCTTTTTTTAAATCAATGAATCATTCCGCTCAGAATCTAAAATAATGCTATTTTTTTCTTTTATTGGTCTTAAACTTTTAACTTTCGGGAACTATGACCATTAGCGTTGTGGGGGGGGGGGGGGGGGTATTACTGTTGGTTGGTTGAGGAACACGTGGGTATGTGGGATGAGAATTCGTCGCTAGAAACCAGAGTGATCACCCATCCGGGTGCTAGTGACAGTAGTCACTACGGCCACCCATTCTACGATACATTAGGCCCTTAAATAAAAGTGTATATAGTATGTTTTTAAAATTCTAATATAAATTATAATGCAAAATAATATAAAATTGTCGAATGAAGCGAGAAAAAAAATTTTTGAGTCAGCAAGTTAATAGAACCTAATTCTTCGGGACGGCCCTGACTATAATCGTTATTTTTCGTTAAAACATCCAATATTGTAAGTAAACATTTGAATGTATTAGGTATGCAGATAGGTATAAAAAAAAGTTACGCAATTATGTTTTTGGTTGCTGTAAAGAACCACTAACGAGGAATATTGAATTAAATGTTCATATTGTTAAGAGGATATCACACCCACAAATGTACAACATGTAGCAAAAACTGTTTTGCGCGGGACAACTTTTCTAGCACCATATTCGTTGTAGAACTACCAAATTTTCACAACGCGTAAAGAATAAATTTCATAATCCGATTATGAAAACGTGCATAAAAGATCACTTTTTAGAAGCGATATTGGCGTTATTGGCGATTAAAAGTGATCATAATATGTAACGGGGACGTTGTGTATGATTTATATGTTATTTTACATGTTCCCCGTTACAGATCCACCCCCCCCCCCCCGCCGGCCTGGTAATTGATAAGCTTTCAATCGTCAATACTCCGCACCACAAGAGAAGAAACCCGTTTCGCGCATGCAGCTTGATTCCCGTACTTTGTGCCATTTAGTGTACCATGTCAAATACGTGATGCGCCGAATCGAACGTGTCTCTGTCGGGACACGGGTTCCGTCTCTCGTGGCGGGGATTATAGTATCTTTATTCTAGACTTATTAGGGCCCGTTTTACAATCATAGTTTAAATCTCGGTTACGCTTGAACCCCTGATTTTACTGACCGAATTCGGTGGTTTAACCGGAGTTCAAATATTATAAAACTGGCCCTTAGTGCTTGCAGTGCTCGGGTGTTCCTCCTGTATCTGACTGTAAGTTTACGTAACAAACAGTTTATATTGAAGTTTATTGTTATATTATAATTTATGATCAAAAAATATATAACAATATTTAATACCTATACCTTAGGGTATAGACTACGGTAATGATAACCGTTGTAAATACTGATTAGTGGTGAAGGACCTACACTGTAGTCTGTAGGTATAAAAAATATAAATACAAATAATAAATTGTTTTAAATACTTACCATGTAAACATAAATTGTTGCCCGGCGTATAGCTTAGGCAAAATAGGTACATGACTGCAATATTCAATATTGTTCATAGTTAAATTTTAGATTATTGGCACTCGGTTCGCAAAGAGAATGTGGTTAGTGGTTACGTACAAACTGTAACGCGTCGTAGGTATTCCGCAACAAACACTCAAATCCTCAGCACCAGTCGTATGCATTAAGTAAACTCTCGGTGAACAGAGTATAGGTATGATACATGCAAGTACGGGTAAGTCTAATTTCGTCCAAATTTTAACTTAAAATATATATAAATAAAAACTTATACCTCGGCATATTTTTTTGATGTTTTGGTTACAGTATAAAATTTTATGAAAAACCATGTTTTAAAATTTCAATCTTTAGCTATAAAAATTGAATATTTTATACATTCTTACTACAAAATGATTTGCAAATTGTCTAGATTATGATGAATATTGTCAAATTTGAACTTTACATGCTCATAAAAAAATCGTGCCTATGTATCATTAATATTTTTCAACTTCTGTTATAACAACTTATAAGCAACCTTGTATTAAAATGTCAAGCTTTTTGACCCAAAGGAAAAAAATTAATTGACACTAGAAAATAAATTTTAAAAATGTAAAATGTCTATATTTTATAAGTAACTCAAAACAGAGTTAACATATTTTGAAAATTATACGGTTAATAGAAAATACTAATATAAACATATTACGACTGAATCCAAATTAAATCGAACATTGATTAAATTCCCATCATTTTTAAATACTTATATTTGTCAATATTGGATATCTGGAATTAAGATTCAACAAAAATATGATATTTTAACTATATAGTTTTTAAATAATTTTATACGACCAAAAATAAACTATCAAGTTTATACTGTAATATTTATCAATGATATGGAAATAGGTAATTAATATAGGAGAAACTATTGTTTAACACTTACAATTTTAATAAATTGCATAAAGGTTATACATAATTCATAATATTATGTCTATATATATTAATACAAAAAATTGGCTAATTGCAACCAAATTACCATTGAATTTACATTTAAAAAATATGAAATAGATAGTCTGTATTATTTATTTATATATATAAAATACATATATTATTTACATAATACATGTATAACTATAACTATACAATGATAATTGATAGTATGAAACACACACCATGCTCTATATAGATTTTTTTTTTAATCAGATGAATAGCTGATATTATAAAGTATATAACTATGAAGATTTACTACTAAACCTAACTTACTACAACATATTAGTTATTGTTACAAAGGATAAACCCTATACGTATTTTTATAAGATTTAAAGAGAAGAAAACACATAAATTATATCAATTATGTTAGACAAACTTAGAACAATATTCAGTCTTATAATAAAAAAAATAAATAAATAATTAATACATGATAATAATTTGCATATGATGTAACAAAACAATGTAAGAAAAAATAAGCACTTCTAATAAATGAGATAAAATAGTAATATTATTAATATATAATATAATTTATAAATTTTATTATACCTAGTAAACAATTTTCCTAAAAAAAAAAATTAGTCAAAAAAAGATTAAAAATTATAACTGGGTTTTAAGTCAAAATAATAATAGTATTATAAATTATAATTATCATCATAGTAAGTCTAACTAATTAAACATATTATTAAAAAATTATAACTTATGTAGAACACTTATTTAAAACATTGAATTTGCAATTGTATTTTTAGTACAAATTAAAAACATAATATTCTTAAATAATGAAATAATTATATAGTTTTTAAACCTTATATTCCAAAAAAATATATAAATGTATTAAGCTCAAGCACATATCAGTTTCACTTCCATTTACAATAAATAAAAAAATCATTTTTTTAATATTAAATACAAAAATTTTAATTAATATTATACAAATTTTAATCTAAATAGTAAAAATCCTATGATATAAACAAAAACGCAAAACATAAATTTTTCAATTTACCATAATAATTGAACAATTCTTGCAAAAATAAAAAGGAATAAATAGTAAATATAATTTTAACAACATGTCATATAAATCTAAACTTTTAATTAGCATTACAATAAATACCCTTAATGAAGCCCAAAGTTAAAAAAACTCGAACAAAAACAAAACAATTATTAAATAAAAATAAATAAAAACATAAGTCTTTAATACCAATATAGTAATATATAATAAAATGTACAATGAAAGGTCGTAAACATGAGATACATTTTTAATTATATTTTTAAATTTTTTTAAAATACTTTATGAATAATATGAAGGCATGTAGTTCTATATAAATAAATTTAAAATTAGTAATTTATTTTTTAGTGTTTTACTTTAAATTATATTTTAAGGATTTATACTAGTTTGTGTAAAACAAATTAAAGTCAAATAAATAAAAACGACAAATTCCAATTTGTCTAAATTGCATCCTACCCAGACAAGTAAATTCAAACATGAATTTTCTACTTTTTTTATTCAATTAACTATATTACAATAACAGATGACCAAAAATTAAAATTATATAATTATTAATTCAAGTTAAATGTTTTTTTTCCCTAACAAAAAACCAACTCAGTCTTGAATTCACACCTTTGTTCCTGTAGACATCATAAATAATATACTATTGCAATTTGTAGTTAAATTGATAAACCTCAGTAGGAACAAAGCTGAGAATGTTTAAATCAAACCAGTCAAAATGTGTATCAGTTCTTTTAAAATTAAGGCTACTCAGTCTTATTATTTAACTATGTGAAATGTAACTGGATATAATATTGGCCCCCAAAATAGTGTTTGCTAAAACTAATGAACACATGATTTCCATCTATGATACACTGAGCATTGAGTATAATAAAGCTTCTAACAATGTTTGTGTAACATTATGACATAGAACTGCATGAACACATTAGTTAGTACATTATTTAGAAGTATCAGTGTAGATTATTTAACATTAAATACAGTCTCCTTGGTTTAAATTAACTAAACAAAATATAATATATATGTATATTATTACTACTTAACTACATAATATTTTAACAAGTAGCAGTCTTATGCGGTTTGAGATATCTGTTTCATGAATATTAATAAAAATAATAATATATGGAGGGAATCATTTAAGTGAAAATAGAGTGGATAAGCATTTGTAATTATTCAGTTATTTACAATCGGAACCTACAATTTTAGGTAGATATTTTGATACAAGGAACTCTTAAATAACGATAATTGAGCAGTTGTCGGGATTAAATGGCATTTCTAAAATTTTACCTGATATTAGATGTAAAAAACAACCATTTAATTAGCTACCTGAAACAATGTTTTTGATTTAAATTTTTTCAGACTTGAAATTAACATTAAAATTAAAATTGTAAATAAAATGTACGTAATTAAATCAAGGTTATACCCAAAATTTGCTAGTTTGATTGACCCAAAAAAACAAAAACTAAAAATGTTTATAAAATAGTGTCAACATTTAAAATAATTTAAATTCAAGAGAATATTGAATACAATTTCTCAGTTTAACTGTACAACCTTTTCTGCACCAACTGACCCTGGTATGTCTTTTATCATTAACGCAAATTTTAAAATGACATTACTAAAGCTAAAAAAGGTTTGACATCAAATAGCCTAGAACTAAGATTTGGGTTTCAGTTAAATTCAATTATTGAATTCGGATTGCACATACTGCCCATCCAATGTAAACCACCATTTCAGTCCCTATCGTCATTACCAGCGGCTAACATGGGTACAGAGGGCGTTTGACTAATAGGCGCCATAATAATTCTAGATGTAGGTGTTGCTTGCATTGATGACTCAGATTTACGAGACACTGATAAATCTTGTGCTTGGTCATCATTGTCCGTCGGAGTTGGTGATTGTGTGTCTTCTCTGTGTCCAGCATATTTAATCAGTTCTGGGCTACAAGGTGAGCCTCCATCATCCATCCTATCTGAACGAGGTGAATGCCCATTGTTAGAAGTTTCATGATCTGATTTTAAAGGCACTCCAGATAATCCAAGAGCATGATGTAAGAAACCAGCAGTTGCATGTTCCATGGCTGTAGAATGACCCGATTCATCTTCAGCTCCGGACATTTGTCCTGTGAACATAACACTGCTAGTGCCTGGACCTAATCCATATGCAAAGCCAAGATTGCCATTATTGACTCCTGATCTACGAAATGGACGGCTTGTGGTTATTCCAAGTTTCTTCACTTTGTCATAAAGGGTACGAGACGGGACTCCAAATTTTCGAGAAGCTTGTAATGCACTCATGCCAGTTCGAACTGCATCTATTGCGGACATAATATCTTGCCGTGTGTACTGTTTGTATCTTTTCCACTCTGGCTTATGAGATGGGACATAAGTTGCAATTCCTGGAGTTACAATACCACCTGTTTAATGTAGTAAAATAATTATGTTAATATGTATAGAATTTTGATAAAATAATACATAACATTTATTTAAAGCTGAAAATGTAAGTAAATTAACAAAATAATTACTTTTTGAATCACCATATATTGATTGAGGTGAGGATGAATTATTCATTTTTCCCATCTAAAAAAAAGTTTAAATATTTAAAAATGATATTTAAGTATACAGTTAACTCTTGGTAATTCAAATTTCAAGAGGAACTAAAATAAATTAAATCAGCATAAATAAAAATAATTTTGTCTCGACAAAAAAATTGGTAATAGTTTAACAGTTTGAAATATACAAATATATATATAATAATATTTACCCTTATCATTTCATCATCATCATTCATTGACATATCAGGAGGGTATGGAGAATGAGGTTCTGATCCTTCTAGTTTAATCTGCAATAAATATATCATATTAAGCTTTGTATTTTTACGAATATATAAAGAAAATATTAAATAAGATACTGACCTTTGAAAATTGGCTGCTATGTTCAGATCCATTAGACTGTGGTCTATGATGTTCCATTGCTTCAGAACCATATAATGGTAGAGCAAGTTGCTGTGAGGAATCCGCTTGTCCCTGTCCAAGTACAGTTCTCAATATAGGTGTATCTCGGCCCATTAACATGCTAGATAATTTCTTGCGACGCAACGGTGACATTCCCGGATGTCCAGCAATCATAGCATCATAACTTCCACCAAACATTGCATTTGTCACTGGTGTTGAAGACAACTGCATGGCAGGCATTGGCCACATCGGAACGTTACTCCTTCCAGGTCTAAGGTCTACTAACGGTGGTGATTTCCCATAATAGTTTTTGTTGTAGAATGGCGATTGGTGAGTAATACCAGTACTGTGCGGGGGTGAATCATTGTGCTCATTATTATTGTTAATATTGATGGCGAGATCTTTGGATGCACTCGTATTTCCATCTGGTGATACGTGATTTGGAGAAGAAGTGCTTATTATATTACGGTCTTCTTCAACGGTAGGGGTTGCACTCTGTGGTTGATATGTATTGTCCTGAACGAGTCCTTTAACTTTAAGCATTTCAGCGACCTTCAGCAAAGCCGCTAATTGATCATGAGCAATGTTTACTTCTCCTTTGTACATATAGTCAAGTATGGCTTTCATTTCAGAATGACCAACGTCTTTAAGCACAACTGCAGAATGTTTACCAGGTACCTCTGCAAATACTGACTGAAAGTATGACGAACATGCAGCCAATACCATTTTATGACATTTGACAGGTGGTCCACCCTCACAAAACAGTGTAGTATCGGTAAATTCTTCAGATTGAAATAATTGAACAAATACATTTGTTAGATTTGTCTGATGATTATTCCATCTCAAACAGTACTGTTGGTCTTGTCCAGAAATCGTATTCAAATGGTTGTTAGTCATTTTGATAAAATTGTATTTAATGTATGTTCATCAATTTGAATTTTCAAAAATCTAAAAATTGAATAAATTAACAAATTAGTTATATCTCTTAATGATATTTTATGAATCTATTATATAGATAACATAATATTTATTAATCTAAGAGACTAATTATAATATTAAAAATTGTTTATCTTCTTAGTAAAATATAATAGGTATTGGACTACATATAAGTATGTATCCTGTGACGATGACTTATATAGACTTCCTACCTATACCTAATTAGTTATTTAAACTTTTATTTTTATTATTAATATTATTAATAAAGATAACATTTTCATTATGTATACAGTATACACTAAAATATACAATAAGTAATATTATGTACGTATAAAAAAAAATCATGAACTTGATTGACAACGGTGTCCATTGACTATTTACACTACTTCAAAGTATTACAACTATTAAAACTTACGAACAAAAATACAAAATATGAATTTAAATATTAACATCAATCGTTTAACGTTTTACGTTTGAGATTACAGGTAAATATTTTTATCATTGAATTTTGGTTAAATAAAAAAGCCTCCGAAAAATAACAAAAAGCATCACAAATACCATTTCACAAAAATGTAATTCAATTCTATTGCAAACAAATTTAAAATTAAACCGTTTAGATAAAAACGTAACCAACTATGATTGTTTTGATACAATGCCAACTCATTGAGACTAATCTCCAATCCATAAGAGTAATAATTGATGATTCGCCTTAGAAAAAAAAATGTAAATTCCAACATAAATGTTTCTGAATCTGTCTCCCGTTCTGGAGAAAACAGAATACACAATTCATTATAATAGTTACATTAAAGAAAAGACACCTGTATTTTGGTTAACATCGTTTGACAATAGAAAAAAAAATGAATAAGCGACAGACCATAACATCATTCGTCTACCCTATGGCCTATATCTATGAACCGTATACAACGACAACCCCAATTGTCTACAGTATGTTCTCATAATATAATATAATTAAAAAACATACCATTATTTTTGATAATTTTATTTTTTTATGAATAATGTTTCAAAGTCCGACCACCAATTCCCACACAACAATATAACATTACCATCTCACAAAAAAATATACAGAGCGTTGACAAATCTCCAAATGTATAGACTATTAAACTAGGTAGGTATATGGAAATTGTTAAAATGTAGTATTTTTAATTTATTGACTAGAAATATTACACAACGTATCATCAAACTTATATTACATATGAATATGACATTTTATAATATATTATATGTAGTTATGTACCTATTAAATTACATATACATTTAGTACGTAGGTACGTGGCAAAGGGGCTACATGAAGGAATTAATAATATTCTATATTTTAATTTTGATATTTTGATATTTATTTTTATTATCCCTAAACTATACTTTTGGTGTGATGTTATAATGATTCAACAGTTCAACTACGTATTTTTATATAAGCCCAAGAAATGTCTTCTAAAAACAATTGAAACACTCTGTATATACACACGCCCGCATAATAACAAAACGTTTTTTTATACAATAACGGCATCGCGAATACGGAATCGGCCCCAGACATAACAACCCTCGAACGGGACACGGTATTTTAGGTACAGTCCGCCAGACCAGACGGACCCCTCCCACCCATCACAACCAGTGGCAACTATTTTTCACGTTATAAGTAGGTAGACATCGGCGTGTGTAAAAAAAATTGCGAAACACGACAATCGTGTCTGGAACGTGGGTCTGGCGAAACAGAGGGTGTCTTTCCCATTTTTACCTGCTCACTCGTTGTCTGGAAACACTATAAACCCTTGCCAAAAGTAATAATAATCAAATAAATCATTTGTGTAAACTGATGTGTATTCAAATATTAAACGGTACTTTATGATTATCATACATTATATTTATTTGTTATTTTTAGTATTATTTTTACTTTTGTCTTCGTTGTGGGTGGGGTACCACATAATTCAAAAAAATTATCTCATTTGTCGTTTTCAAAAGATGTCATGTTTTGACATGCGGAGGTGGACATGTCGACCGAGTATCCCGCTGGCTTCATTTTAGCTAACTTTGTCAATCGATGAGTTAATGGTCACCCCTATATACTCAAAACGTTTTGTAAATATCGATCCGTAATTTAATTGATGACAATTGTAAAAACAGAAAACTTTCAACCGCCATAACAACAATTCTTGAGTAGGGATAATTCAATTTTAAGTTAAGTCCGTTTCTAAGTGTTCTCAAGAAAATGAACAAAAATTTTCATTAGTAAATTAATATTGTATAATATTTTATATTTATTCAATATGTTATATCATTCATACACATCAAGTAATTTCAAAATGTTAAAATAATAAATATTAATTAAGTATCAATTATAAAACCTTGTCTATAATCTACCTATACAATGCTTAAATTTACTGAACGCTTAAAACAATATTCACCTATAACTTTACTGTAATTTATTATATATATACACACATATTATTGTATCATATTCAAATAAACAACTGTTATTAATAATATTACGAGATATTACCATTATTTACTATTAGGTAACTGTAAAATAAGAGTATGAAAAATAGTTCCTAATAGTAGTTTTTTATTTTTTAAATGTTTTTCCAGGTTGCATAAACAATCACCGAATATTTAATGAATCAATGTTGAGCTAATTCTCCCTTAAACATGATTAAGTAGGAAACGAATGTTAGTGGATCATTAAATTAATCAATGTTTTATACACCCGGTGTAAGGCTGTTACTAATTAAATGTTAAGAAAAAGTTGAAATGTACCTAATTTTCGTATAATATGAACATCTTAAATTAACACAATAAAAAATATCCTTACAATTTACCTGTAATGACAATTTAACAAATAAAATAGCGAAATTAATTTGATGAAGATCATAAAAACTATTTACATCACTTTTATGATACAAAAATGTTATTTTTCAGTATATTCTTGGCGATGAATTAAATTAAAAATCAATAGTTAAAAATAACGCAATATTATTCTTAGTATTTTTTTAATAGAACAAAAACTTATATTAACATTATATTATTCAGAAAGCGACTACGACAATGTACATTTAGAATTAATGAGTAATTTATTAATTGCACACCCTCAATTACCTTTAAGATGGTGAAAATATTTCAAATAAACAGGAACCATTAACTCGGAAGTTAAAAATGTATAAGAGACCTATATATACAATTGAAAATAGAAGATAACAATACATTTAAACTATAGATACAATAATAATTATATTATATTTAATTTTTTTTGACGAAAAACAAACCATTTATTGCAAAAAAAAACAATACGTTGTAGTTGCAGTTATAAGCAATGAAGAGATGTGTTTTTACCTATTTATAGCCCACGGCCCATAGACTTACACTATACACTGTACACATTATGACACAATAAAAACAAACGGCAATGGACTATAGAACGCATAAAAATATAATAATAAAAATCTGAGATATTTTTTTCATTAAAATAATCGCTATTTATTATTTTATTCTAAAAATTCAAGTACCTACACCCACACCCACCATGGTCATAATCGCTATTTCGTTATCTTGTTGTGTCAAAAATCAATTATTCGTAGAAGAAGATAATTATTATAATATTCTAGAGTTTGAATTTCGCCAATTTATATTTTATCATAAAACAAACAATCATTCACGATTCACGATTCATGATAGGCGAGAAATTACTTGAATTGTAACTATTTTAAACATAAAATTATTATTTGCCCTATCATGATAAATATTTTTATTTTATATTCGTATTAATGGTTTGGTATTAGAAGCAACTAACAAGTATAAAATAATTGTATGCTCGTCATCGCGATCGGTGGGAAATAGGAAGTGCGCACGGTTAACCGAGGATAGCGGAGAGGAGGCAGTCGAAAATTAGGTGCGGAGGGGTTGGAAACACACCTTTTCCAGTGAATATCGCTAATAACGCAAAAAATAATTTACTTTCTGACAATTCCACACCAAAAGTACATCACCGGAACCTAATCATGTACGTATCTTGGTAAAATTGTATTATTTTCGATAATGGACAGTATATTATTATTTTTATTTTCGATACTACAAGTAACATTGTAACATTAAAAATGAACAATAAACTGTATGTTGGTACGAAAAACTAATGAAAGTTCTCAAATTTAAAACAAAAATCAAACCATATTTTGAATACAAACAAAACTTTCTTAAAATGTGGTAAAAGCAAACAGGTGTCGTACATATGAGTATATGACAGGTGTAAGGGTCGTAAATATAGAACACCGTTTGACAGACAGGCGATAGCCGATTATACTGATTATTTGTAAAACGACTATCAAAGGAAATGGGTAACGGAAAACAAAGATTTTTCGAAAATATCCATTATTTGTTGAAAAGCTTAAGAAATACACAAAAAAGTCCAGTATGTAAGTAACAGGCCCTATATGAATATAATATATTGCAAGAATACGAATATCGAATCGCTAATAGCCGTTCCATTTATTACCACTTTATTATGTTTTTGATATCAAAGATAGTCTACAAGTCCGTTGGTCTAGAGAGACAATGTAAAATATAACAAACCATCTGCAAGTAAAAAAACGGTTCTCATACGGGACATGGGAACGCGAGACATTTTCAGTGACCCGTATAGGGTACATTATTAGGGTTAACCGGTTTATTTGCATAAGCGAATATTTGAATACGGTAAATTCAACCCGCGGTATCCGGTGATTTCCATAATTAATATTTGGCGGGGAACACTTTCGCCAACCCCGTCAAGTGGCTATATGACCCGCATGCACGGTATAAACTATAAATTAATCGTAACTACGACACGATTTATTAATATACAAAGTGTGTGTAATAAAGTCCAATTAGAACTTGTAAATACGTACCGGGATGCATTTCCTGGGTCAGCGAGGAAGACCACTGCAGATTTCTCATCCAGCACACTCCCGAGCAGGCGAATCGACGTGAATTCGGCACGCAAACGTATTTCGTAATATTGTATTATAATATAGACGATAAACTTTTAAAGAGAAAAAAAACAAACAAACGAATAAACAACTTTTATGACATATAAACAACTTTTTTCTCTCTCGTTTCAGTGTTTTTAGTAAAATAATATAAGAGAAAAATTCAATAGAACAAATTATGCAGTTAAACAATAATTGTCAATAATATTATAATAATAAATAAAACATAATAAATACGAGTATGATATAAAATACATTTAACAACGGCGACGAAAGTGGTGAAAGATAGAAAGAGAGAGTCGTAAGACGTTCGCGGCGGGGGCCGTATACGCGTATCGGTCGTGTCTTCGACTCCGGGCCGACTGTCGGTGTGCGTGACGTGTGTTGGTGTGTGCGAGCGACGTGCGTGTGCAGTGCGGTGGTTGTAACGCCGGCGACAGGGTGCGCCCGAATAAATGCAACTCTCTTTCGGCGAGCAGCGCGCGCGCGTATAATAATGTGCCGCCGCCGCCGCCGCCGCACTCGTATACGCACGCATATTCACGTGCACTCTCTCCCGCTCGCACAAACTCTCCGGCGCAACGTCACCGCCGCGCACTCTCTCGCACTCTCTCTCCCACCCCGCCGCCCGTACGCACATTGCGACGACGTATCGTTCGCACGCACACGCACTCTCTCTCCCGAAAAAAAAAACGGGTTGGTCGGCGGCGCGCACACACTCACTCGCACACACACACACACACACACACGCACGCGACTCACGCACTTTTTTTCTCCCCTCTCCCCCCCCCCCCGGCAACCCCACCCCGCCCTGTCGTTGAATAGTATAGTAGAGTCGTAGTAATAGTTGCGTTTGTGTGTGTACATGCATATAATAATATTATTATACAAGGTGAATCGCCGAGCACGCCTCCCCAATTTTTCCATTTGATAATGAATTTATTCAGATTTTGGGAATTCTCAAACGTACTTAGAGTCCGTTATGTTTTCGAATTCTCTAGATTTTTCGTACTACGACTTAAGGAATGTCCTGTGGCGATACAAACTTTTTAAAGGAAAACATCCCCCCTCCTATTGTTTACGGTAAGTTATTTAGCGGATAATAATCTTTCTGAAAATGTTGACGTACCCATAGTTCAAAATTCAAAAGAGTGGTTTTTCCGTTATCAAAATGTTTATACTAAGGATAATAATAATCCTTAAAAATGGTTAAAACAATTATTGCAAAATGTATTGGATCTATAGTGATCTAGACATCTATAGTGATTATACTTAGACCATTTTTATAAATTAAAATTTTGATAGATCAATGAAAATATTACTACATTTTTAAATCACTATACGATCACTATAGCCCCTAATATCTTCCAAACCCATTATTATAGGCCTATTATTCTTAGACCTCAGTTTTACATATTTACAATACGTGCATAATTTAAAATTAAAAGGAGGGTTCTCGTTTGAAAAATAGCAAAAATAGCAATTTGTATATCCACAGGACAATAAAGACCTTAAGACCTAAGTAGTAAAAAAATCTCAAGAATTAGAAAATAGTAATAATAATATAGTCTTTAAAATTATATAAAAAAATAATTTTAATAATTTTAAATAATTTTAATCCTAAAATCAAATTTGAAAAAATTCATTTAAAAATGAAAGATGGGGGGTGAGCATGCTTGATGAAACACCCTGTATATTATATTATGTACGTACAATTCACCATACGTTATCTCTCTCCAGGCGAGAGTGTGTGTGTGTGTATGTGCACTGCTCCTACTCCGAAAAAAGTCCTACGCGGATGCGTTTGTATATGTGTGTGTGCGTGTGTGTGCGCGTTTTACGCATATCGCATGTGCATGTGCATGTGTGTGTATGCGTGTGTGTTTTGAGTATCCTGTTTTTTATGACTTTTCGTATTTATGTATGTGTGTTTTCGTCTCTCTCTCAGCCGAGCACTCTGCTCTCTTTCTCTCATCACACGTATGTTATACACACACACACAACGATATTTGAATATTCAAACTGGAGTGGTGCCTAAAATGAAGTGAAAAAGAAAAGGAAAAATGACACGCGTAACATGTTTTCTGTTTACACACGATTGCGGGATCGTCGTCATCGTTTTCCGGCCGATTTTTTAGAGATTTTCTACCCGTTTTACCCAACCATTTTCAATGACAACAATAATAATATTTTTTTTTTCTAATAAACTAAAATGTCGGTATTGTACCACAACTATTCAGATAAAATTATGTATAACAATAGTTTTTACTCCCGAAATTAATTTTGAATATTAAGAATAATTGAATGGACATAAGGATTGACACAATTCGCATTTCCTTTGTTTAAAAATATAAGGTTTACACGTTGAAGTTCAAGGTCATCACAGAAAATAAATGTTATGTTCATATTTGTAGATTAATTATATAATGTAAACAATTAGTAATAGCGTGCGTCTTATTATAAAAGTGTATTTGATTCAAGTAGCCTTTTTCAAAAAATAATAAAATATTATTATCTATATAGTGTTTACTCATGTTTTGACTGCAACAGTGCAGTATACAATTTGCAAAATTAATAATTAATAACGATTAACACTTATGATATAAATTAAGATCTAAGTATAATTTTGTGAATTTATAATAAGCAAGTTTGTAAATCGAAAAATAAATACAACAATAAGATTATTAGTACGAACTTCGAATAGATGTATTGAACATTTCAACATGTTATTATGTAATTATTAAAATTACGTATATTAAGTATAAAACGTGTCATATATTATATTTATTTTGTATGAAGTTCAATCATTAAATTGCAACGAGTTCAAACGAGAATAAATTGTTTATCCGATTTCACAGTTATTACTTATTACGACTTATTGGCTTATCAGTTATTCCTTATTAATTATTTCCTTACTTTGAAAACCAATTTCACATACTTTAATTTCGCCACAACGGTGTTTTGAACTGTATTGCAATTATTTGCGGTCGAGAAATAAAAAAAAACTACTGAATATGTAGATTGTAGGCCTATCTATAGCCCGGAGATACCCGGACATAACGAGCAATGTCAATCGATTAAGTGGCAATAAATTCAAAACTTATTTTTACATAAACCGTCTACTCAGGTCTCAGACCTAAGTAGAAAATAATTGTCTACATTGACTACATTACGTTGTTCGCCGAGGACGTATAATTGTGTGTGCTTCTAGATAATAATAATAATAATAATAACCTGACCAAATATTAGAACCGATGATCTAATAACATTGTTTTAAAATCCAAGGTTAGAAATAACTAAGAATTAACGATATGAAATCCAAATCGTATTAATAGGTACATATACTATAAAATAAAAACAAAACTCACTAAAAAAAGAAATAGGAAACAACGATGAATCTTTCGGTTTATCATTTTTATTAAGAATGCTGATTGTTAAAAATTCTATCGACACAGACATAAGACAAACAATACAACAGTTACTGTTTTAAAATAAGTTCCTAGTGCGAATTAAAGCCCCACATAGAAAATAGGTACACGTTCATTTTTATACTATCACAGTTACGATTATTGCCGTTTCTATTGGCATTTCTTAATAAAATATCGAATTTAATAATAAAATTGTGTCCTAACAAAATACATCGTATTGAATATTAATAAACGTCTGTAGCCAAATACCTTTCGGTTTTCTCGCGTTTAAGTTAGTTTGTCTTATTATGATGTATTGAATACCTAATTTAAATCAGTTATATACCCAATAATATTGTAGTATTATATACTTTATTAATATAAATATTTTTTTATCTAATGATCGTAGTATCTATTTATAACTTTTGACACTGCTATTTTGAATTAAATAATACAAAGTACAAACCGACAGAAGTTTATATTATGACTTCTGTCGGTTTGTACAATTATAGTTAATAGTTATATATTATATTATAGTAAAGATTATAGATATCGAATATTGTAAATAATGTTAATTATTCAGGTTCAACATAATTTTTAACATAATTTTATGAACTAATAATTGTTTCCAAATACCAAAATTAAAATAAAAACATATTTTTAAATACACTAAATTAACATTTTTATTGTTCTATTCTCATTTTATCTTAATTTTATACTCAATAGTATCATTATTATGTAATATAAAATTATTTCCATAAATGTTGAATGAAACCAAAATTATATTGTGTAGGGCGTTTTTATCATATAATATTTTAATATACTGCAAAAATGAATTGGAATTAAAATATTATGTATAATATTTATATTTTATTTAAGTAGATACGCAATTTATATTAAAATGGAATTAGCATTACAACTTACAATATTATATTTTGACAAAGTATGTTTATATAAATGAAAATCTACGCAATTATTTGTATTTAAATTTATAGTTATACAATGTTGACAACAGTTTATTTTAATTCTGTACATTTAACTATTTAAGAAGTACGTTATTCATCACAGAAGGCATAGGTCATGCAATTGTTTGTAAACAAGATTACAATAAAAATCAATTCGGTAAATCATGAAAGAAACAGAAAAATGAATTTACAAGATAAGGTAAATATTTAGTTACACAATTTCAGTGTTATGGTCAGCTATAGTCCTTAATTATAATATTTAATTTTTTTACAATTACTCGTGTCTCGTATTATATGGTTTCATATGTATATCGTACAAAGTTATGTATTGCTAAATAAATTCGTGAATAAATGCGTTTTTCACATATTTAGGTAACAATATTAAAAACAATATACGTATTGGGGTTTAAATTAAAGTAGCATGATTAGTAGCTGCAAGATATTTTTCCTCTGCAATGAAAATTGAGGAATCATGGATATGTTTTTGTTTATAGTGCAGCGGAAAAGTATATCTAGTTGCATGAAACATATTTTTAGGAATTTCATTTAAATTAAAAATTGTTATTGTTGATTTACGTTTCTATGGCAATTGGCAATACACAATGCGTATTGCGTAATCAGTCTCGTGAAAATTGGTTAGAAAAAAAAACTTTTACCCAGCCCAAAAACATATCTATGTTAATAAAAACCTTAATAATATTAGTTAAAAAAATTATATCACTTCTCTGGAAATCTTTATTCTTGCTAAGCTTTTATTATACTAATCGCATGTACAAAATACAAATAGTTTGTAATTTGTATACTTTAAGAAGATCATTTTAGGATATCTACTAATAATTAGCTATGGTAATAGTACCATAATAATATGATGATTGAAAATTGTAAAATAATTATAAAATATTTTTTGAAATCATCAAAAGTGTCAACCACGTATCATACATTTAATGAGTATCCCGTAGACATGAAACGAGTTTTAGATTTGAGAGGCTGCAAATTTGTTTAGAAAATTGACGGGGGCTATAGACCTCTTAATCTTCCCACTCGTTATATTAAAGTAGGTATTTAAAAAAAAACAAGCATATTTTCAACGTGCAATTTATTAAACAATTAAAGGTGCCCACAAGCCCGGATTAAGGGGGGTCCAGGGGGGGGGGGGCCATGGCCATCGTCATGTAAATTATACACGGCGTTTGCGTGGGTCCTCTGGAATAGCGAAAAAGGCGAGCACAACCGGGCAAGACGCGTTGGCGTCTTCTAAAGTCGGTCGCGATCACCACGACACCGCTGGCGGCAAACCGCGGCCGTCGGTGGTATAAGAATTTAATACACGTGACGTGTATCATTATTATTCTAATATTATTATTTATTATTAACGTGACGCGTCGCAGCGGACGTGTTGTGTGTGCGGTTGGAGGTATACGCGTTGCACGCCGCAGAACTTACGGGAAAACGCACGACATTCTAATCAGTCATCGCCGATTTGGACGCGCGGGGCTTTTTAACGGTGGCGCGATAGGCGTATTTATACACCACTCGCGGAAGGGGAGGAAAAAACTTATTTCTGGGAGCAGAGAACCCCTTCTCGCCGCCGCACAACAATATTTATAAGTCATAATATAATGAATCGAATATTCGGGCATAAACGCACAACAGCCGGTGGACTTTGCGGGCGTCGGCCTAGCTGGTGAATAATGGATATTGTACGCGTACATACATATTATTATATATATAAACACGAATCGAGAGAGAGTGAGTGAGAGAGAGAGAGAGAGAGAGAGAGAGAGAGATAGAAATGGTGAAAAGTAGAGACGTCGTTTAGAGCGAGAGACGGTGATGGAGCTGGAGATGCGGAAATTGTGCGGACGGGCCCCGACGCCGCCACCGCCGCCGCTTTAAAAATAACAATAACACAAAATACGCGCGCACATACTTCGTATTCGGTAGGGGTCACCGGCGGCGTGACGAGGCCCACGGTCTTTGCACGGGCGCGCCGCAGAACGCACACACGTGTATGTGGTATATTATTATTATTATTATTATTATGATCCGTCGCCGAGTCGTATAGCCGTCGCCGAGCCGTACGAGAACGAGAGCTCTCGCCGTGCGCACACCGCGAAACGACCGCCCCGGCCGCGCTATTTTTAGAGGCCAAAGCGAAAAACAAACGCACGCGCGCGTCGAGTTCTTTGACTTTTCGCGCCTCGTGCCCACGCCCACGCCCGCCGCTGCCGCAACCGCCGAAAAGTATTTCACGGGCGACGCCGCCGTGGCGGGCTCTGACAACAATAATTATACATGCAAAGCGCAATATACGCCGTCGGAAACGGTTTCCCCAACCGATGCCACACGGCACTTGCGAACCACACTTGCCTACAACGCTGCTTGAGCACTCGTCGCAGTTCGTTACGATCGTATTCGTTTGTATTTTCGATTTCCGATGTGAATAGCACACGTACATGTAAGGAGCGAGAGGGTTGGGGATACAATTACAGGAACTTGAGGAACTTACTGCGTTCGTTGGCTGTATAATAAACCATACTTACGGCAGAGGTGTACACGGACATTTCTAATGGTGTGGTATACGGTATACAAAATATATATCATAATATTAAAAACTTCCTTAAATTATTGCATATAGGTTCTTTTATAGTGGTGCCTGGCGAGGGGGGAGAACTCCCGAAATCTCCCCTCCCCCGTCTGTATGCTACTGCCTGCGAGAAATAGGCTTCAGTCTGTCCACCGATGAATGGTCTTTTGGTTACTATATAATATGACTTTGATTGGGTTTTTAAAAAAAATAAATCATTCAGTTTTTGCCAAAACATATTTTGTGAATTCATATATTATTGTAGCCGCAGGGTTGGTATGTTTAAAACACAATTGTTTTAAACGTTTTGTATGATTGTTTAAGACGAATAAGGAATATGTTTAAAACAGTGTAAGATCCAACTATCCAAGTGAATATTGTGTTTTTTTTAGTTTATGTTTGAATAATATTAATAGTAAATAATAATAGATAGCATTCAGAAAAAAAAGGTAAAGTATTAAATAATTATATGTATTACAATCATAAATCGTATTGAATAAATGATCAAATTTAAAATGTTTTTATTTAATAGTTAATATATATATAGTATAATGTATTAATGTCCACATAAAACATCCATTCGGAAAAATTTCAAATACATTTCAAATACTTTTAAGATTTAAATCAAGTAATAAATTAACAGTGAAACATACACTAGTAAAATGTTATTATTTGTTTTTATATATTCGGACAGTAATATTGTACTTACAGAAAAACTGGTATCTCGACTCTCGAGAAATTCTACGATGTTTTTTTTTGGATCACATATACATGTGTATGTGTTTTAGGCTTGTTGTAGTGGAGCCACTATTTTGAGACAACATTTAAAAATAATCTACATTCAGATTTTAGTTTGCACGGGGAACGGCCCATCTATAGAATTCATCTGTATCAAAATAAAATTCCTCGTCAAAAAATGCATACACACAAGTACCTAAGCACAACACATGCTTTAAAATTATTTTTATAATTTTTTATCCTATACGCTAACGTCGTAAAACGCATTATTATTAAATCTAAAAAAATTTACAAAAACGTATACAAGATTTTTCAAAAATTTATCTTTTTTCATTTAATATGATAAACCGAGTGATAAACCGTACATTACAATATTACATTATAATATCATATACACTTTATTCATAGTTAAATTTATATAGTGACTAGACTTGGACTTGTATAATATATTATTTGTATTAATATTTTATTTACACAAACAAAACCGTCTAGGAAAACCAGTATTAGACATTGCGAAGTTCGGGTATTCGGGTATATAATCGCCAATCGGGCATATAAGGTGATTTATGAATTATGATGGTTATTAACATTATTGACAATATTTTCCAAGGCTATATCAGGTTGCTATTTTAACTAATAGATATTAAAATAATAGCTTCTAAAATTGCGCAAGTTTAAAAGCTGTAGTAAACAGTTTGTTTTCTTTAATAGATTAATATATTTTTCAATACTAACCAAGGATATACATTTTGGTTGACTGTTGTTCACTTGTATGCATTTTTTTGTAAAAATTGATATAGGTACTTCATGTTTTGATTATATAGTATACTTACTGAAGTTCATAGTTAATTATATAGGATAATTTTTTACAAAATTAAGAACCCACATTTAGACATAATGAACATTTTCTTACGAGTTATGGCAGATTGTACACTAAATACAGGTTTAGGTAATGAATAACTTTCATACTGCATCAAAATAGTGTTAATAGCTTGTAAACCTTGAACATATTAGCAAAACACAATTTATCTGAAATTAGTTAATTGTAGCTAATGTCGCGGTCGTAGCGTCGCTTAATTTTTATGACTAATGTTTACATTGTATTGTATTTTATATTTGCTAAAATTGAACAACGATAATAGTTAATGTGTTTTCCAATTTATACTTATTGTGTACAATATATTAACATTGTTATTATTAGTATAATAAAATATACTCACAGTGGTATGCTATTATTTTGATGAACCATATTATATTCTTATATTTTTTTAATCAATACAATTTAGTCTAAGACGGTACTAGGCATGGAGATAAAAATTATTATTAATTTTCATGGCATTAGGTTAGTTTTTAAGGGAGGGGTTGGGAAATTAAATTGAACCATTATCGTAATCGGGATAATAAAAAATGGTTTTTAATCGGTAATTTAAATGTGTTCATTTATTAAACTTTTATTACCCTAAACGACCTAAACATACTTAAATTAAGTGAAATCTTTATTTTCCACGAATCGTTTAATTTGTATATACAGGCATAAACACTGTTTTAACAACAATGTATGTTTTTAACATATTTGTACCATTATGTTTGCAATGAATAATATCTATTTTCGAAGAATACGTTATCAGGTCAATTTTGGTTTGTTGAAGACGATTAATTTATTATATATAACGTCTTATATAATAAAGGCACCAGGCACATGGACCTCCTACGAACTGCCGGACACACACGTGTTGTTCGGCTATAATATAATAATGTTATTATGGCCGAGTAAATCTGTTGCTATTTCCGATGGTAAAATATCGGGTGTGCAGCTGTCGATAACGCAATAATTGTTATCATTTTCGGTGTGTCAGTAGTCGACACTTATCTCAGTTTCTCGTTTGCTGTTCATATTATTATGATATTAATATTTGCGTTCTACACGTTTTGCAGATTATAATATTTTTAATATTATTATTGCATGAGGCATTAATAATGTATTATAATAGGCGTATGACTTTTTTTCGTGTCGCTCGTGCCCCGCGGAAACGAGCGCAACGACGAACGTGTAGAAAGTTGACTTTGACCAGATGCAGACATCGCGACGTGTATCACGGTGACCGTCGTCGACCAATACACGACAATAATATTGTTATAGTTTGTTACACGCCTCGAGTGCCTTTATTATTGCCAAATAGACAGATTAGCCGTGTTTACGAAAATAACAACTCCGAGGTCGAAGCGATGCGTAATTAGATATCGTGTCGTCCTCCGTATGGGAATCTGTTTTCAAAAATGCATTGTACTTACGCGGGCCATTAGATGTATACCTAGTTATAGTCGGTTGACGGTTGTTACCTTGTAATTCGTATGACGGTAAAAAAAAAGGCTAAGAACAATGACATAATAATAATTCTTGAGTAGCATTGAAATTATTTAAATCCACTCAAACGATACTGATGTTGATCTATTATTTCAAATATACCAATATAATTTTATATATGTTTACGGATTTCGTATTTCATTGTACAAAAAAATTATGTATAAGTAAAACCTATATAAAGTAATTTATTCAATTATTTCAGCTTGTAGGTATGTTAAAAGATTCTCGGACAGAAATATCGATATCATTAATGGTGAATGTGGTTAAATGTTAAAAATGTCGAACAGATTATCTGATTATCGAAGACAAGAATAAAGTTGACTCGCTGAAAATCTAGTAAGAACAATTTTTGAGCACATGTAAAGATTATATAAGAATTTGATATCTGTACCTATTGGTTTTATAATAAAAATGTGTTTTGACTGTGAGCGTGTGTTAGTTGTGTTACCAACCTTTTGAAGCAGTAAAAATGTTTCTATTTTCAACATTGAGAGTGATTTATGGTAAGTTAGATGAAAACGGAAATATTTACGCATAATACCAGTTGTAATTCAAAAATGATTAGGTACTTAGAATTATATCACTAAATATTTACAGTTACATTTTCAAAATATTTTTGTAATTTAAGTATTATTTACCTATAGAAATTTAGAATTTTACTTTTTTACTCAATTTATGATAAAAATGTTGTTAAAAAACTAAAACAAGGTTCAACGTGAGTTATTCATACAGCAATTAAAAAATATGGTTAGTACATAATGTCATATTTTTTTTTTAGTGTTTTTATAATTTTATACCAAATTTTAAAATCTTAGATTGAAAAAGAAAATTTTTTATGAATTTCTAACTCAAAATAATTTGCACATTTTCGTTATTTTTACGCCTATTGTCAAAATTCAAACTTAAAATGCTTATGAAAAAAATTGTGACTATGCAATTTTAATATTTTTCAACCGCCATTGTAACAATATTTTAGGAGCTTTGTATTACATTTTACAGCTTTTTGACTAAATGAATAAAATTGTATTGACATTCATAGAAAAAAACTAAAAAAATTGGAAACTGAATGTCCGTAAAGTGTAAACAACTCAAAACCAATCAGAATATTTTGATAATTGTATGGCACATAGCAAATACTGATATAAATATTCAGTGAAAATTGCATTTGTGTTTTGAGTTAATGACGATAATATTATTATAATTACTAACTATTAATATGGTAAATCTATGTAATGGTTTTCCCAAAAATTAGTTCAAAATACCGTATTACTTAGGTATAGTAATATAAATTCATTTTAAAATGTCCTTAGAAATAAGAGGCTGTGTAATATATTCGATTTATACTTCTCAGTATCGTTCTTTGTATCCAATGATTTATCATTTAATTAAATTTTCACATACCTATATATTACTGACAGTAGTGCAAGCCTACTCATTGTCGAGGTCAACTCTAAAACTACTATACAGCAGAGCAACTTGCCCGGTCATTAATATTTTAATGCTAAATACTGGTATAATATGATCTAGTTGAGTCAATGTTCAAAGAAATTATACAAATTACTTCATTATATAAAGGTTTTTTGTTTTTGTCTCGTCTAAAAATAATGACTATATT
This sequence comes from Acyrthosiphon pisum, assembly GCF_005508785.2. Classification (NCBI taxonomy): domain Eukaryota; kingdom Metazoa; phylum Arthropoda; class Insecta; order Hemiptera; family Aphididae; genus Acyrthosiphon; species Acyrthosiphon pisum. Next base: position 51,848,537 of record NC_042494.1, on the reverse strand, counting down.
GTAAATTGCATGTGGTGTACGTGCCTAATTATTGTCTTTTGTCCGGTCTTGCTTATTTATGAGGACCTTTTGAGCGGGGTGAAATCATTTGCATTGCATAAAATAGTCACGCTGGAGTATGAGAAAAAATTATTTCCTTAGGTTGAAAATTATTGGTTATACCTAAATTATAACTTATAAAAAAAAAAATTGTAGTTAACTCCCCCATGCATGCGGCTTATTACATAGACGAACTATAGTAATAAGTGGTTCATAATTATTAAATTCTATAGACTTGTTTATTTCCTATTATATATTTTATACTACCTTGGGTTCCTGTATGTTTTTCAACGTCCTTATTATAGCTTATAATATGTATACGAACCTTCACCCTTTTAATGTTTGCGTAAATGTTGTCTTAGCGACCGCGTTCATTTTTTTATCTGAGGTCATGTATTTCCGCAGTTCTTATACAATATTCACAATGCAACCTGTTAAAAATGCATTTTGCTAAATTTCTCATGTCGAAAACGTGAGACCACGGTTATATATTATATACAACAAGTAGCTGTGATCTTTTTATGTCAATATTATATAAATAAATAATAACATCGCCGAAATCCATTGCGTGATGTTCTGAATAAATAATAAATTATACGGTTGATTAAATTCTATACAAAAAATTGTCGTTTTACATAAAATGGCGATCATGTGACATAAACGTAACACGCTACTCGATATTTTCCACTTCGGAGAAAATGTATGAATCATAAATATATATTAATAAGTAACTATTAATTGTATACATACTAGTGGGAATTAGGTATTTTTTACATTTTATTTGTTTCAATGGCGATGAACAAAACGTCCGACAATATAGGTTACAAAAAACATGCACTCAGCTCAAAAACATATTTATGTTGAAAAATTGAGAAAATAAATTAGCTGTTATATCGATCAGTTCATAATACAATATTAATTTACATGAGTTTGTATGGTATTGAAATATAAAATTAATTTTATAATATAGGTACCTAACTAGAATATTTTTTTCGGCTGTCACAAATGATTTTTACGTACAAATAAATCGCACATTTGCACAAACTCTGCATTGAATTTATAATATTTTATAGGTACCTACTAGATATTTTAAATTCCTATTCTTTAAATGTCTTAGTTATTATTTTGTAGCGTGCAAGGATTCTGCTAGTGATCCAGATATTAGTCGTATGATAAAGTTTTTTTTTAATTAACTTAAGACTATTTCCATCAGTTGAAATAAAATAGTTGTTTATTAAGAGAAAAATATACAAGTTAGAAGTGTAATTGACAGTAATTGTACGGTTGAAGGTGCTCAGGATAATATTATGCTCTGTACATGTAAAATGCTGTACTGCAGACTCCTTAACCCTTTATAATAAATATTAAATAGTGTTCCCGTTCCTCTTTTCCTAGACTAGGGGTACTAAAATTTGGCCGACGCCCTTGTTGTTGTTTTAATATACGTTAATGCCGTTTTCGAAAATGCGAATAACTAGATCGCAATTCACATTTGAGTGGCACTTAATTACAATCTAATATTATAAGCAAGAGGCACACTATTTGCTAGATTGGATAGGTTGAAACCACCAATTAATACTTCTATATAAGTGAATGAATAAATGAATCCTTTTATATAATATTATATTTTAATCGTGATCCAAATATTATTATATGTTACTACAACATGTTATTTTGGCAATAACCCTGAGTGTCATTTAATTGTGTTGTACCTGTATAGTGTCCAGAAATCCGTGAGTCCAGAATAATATTCTGTACGCACACTTATACGTTTACCACTTTTACAAATTTAACACCTATACAGCGTTTTCAATAATTGCGTTCACATTTTTTTTAAAATACTTCGTTATCAGGTTTATAATCACGTGGCAACAAATAAAACAACTATTGGTATAATACACCGACTATAACGAAACTTATATAAAACGGAAAACAAAGGGTGGCACTGTGGTGGACTAAAAGTGCTGTATAACGGGATGTGTTGGTCATTGCAGATAAAGAAACAGGACCGCCGGAGGATCAAAATGTATGTTCACTTGGTTTTAACACGCAATTTAATACTTGTTCGTGTTACGACCCATTTAACCATGCGGTACAAATCGTACCGTTTGATTGTAAATGTTTCATCGAAGAAAAATATCCACTGCAATATTTCGTTGACAAATAATATTGTGTCGGCCGAGACGGCGGCGCGGCTACGGTGGTGCAGTTTATGTCGTTTGTATTATATTGTGTGCAGTGTACAGATAAATGATAATACCAATGGGGGCGATTTGGAGCCGTGTTGGCCGTATGTAAGCGAACGGAAAATAATAATATAATAATCCTATTTCTACCCTTTGCCCCCATCGATATTGTTTTCAATTAGTAATAATTCACGAGACCAAGGGACCATATATAATGAAACGCGTCTCGTGTAATATACGACCCGGAAGATATCGCACGTCGTCGGTTGTTTCAGTGGTTTCACAAAAATATTTGAGTTTTTCACAATAACTCATCCATGTGACCATATTATAGAGTGGTTTCAGATAAATTACGTTTACACAGTATTATGCAATACACGAGTGGAATAATTTGTCGGTTGTTGAAATAATAATCTGTTCGTTTTCAGGTACACGATAGATACATAATAGATACCTACAATTAATGCCAAATATTTTATGGAAATTTAATTATGTATGTTATACTCGTTATACTCAATTTATACGTAATTTCGCCATGATATTAAATACTATTATGTACTTTGGTATTATTTATATTATATACGATTATACGAATACAATATTCAGAAATAATATAAGAATACTTTTGGGTAAATATCCCACATTCCCACATATTATGGTTATATCGTATTCATATGGACCTAACTATTTATCGGCTCATAATCCATACTGAATTTGTATTCGATAGAGAACAGTACTATTGTGAATAATCTATTTATTACAATTTCTTTGATTATCAAGCCGAAAAATATAGTTTGTCGGCATTTATATTATATTATGTTATTATAACATACTATACCCATACTAACTATAAAGCCTGCAGTTAATAGTACTTTATTTTTTGTTAAACACGTTGTCGTCAATTAATCTCTATTCGATAAACTGAATTTAATGCCAATATTATTTTATTTATTTGTATATGTATATTGTTCGGGTGAAAGTTTTAACCTCTGACGGAACACATCAAAAGGTTTATCTTCCTTTGGCGGAAGTATATTGAGATCTGAAATACCGAATAAAAAGGCAGTTTTTTTGCTCAGATCTAAGAACTAGTCATAAAATTCAGACTTAAAAGGGTCTTGCGTTAGGTAGTATAATGATATAATAATACTGAGCCGTTTATGATACGTATATATGGTACCTACGCGGTTGTAATATAAAATAAAACCAGTATCATATTATATTCATATTATATAACTTGAATTGATAGTCTAAATTTTTCTAAATTTTTATATTCGAGAATACTTAAAAGTACTTTATAAATCATATAATTAGAAAATGTTTAAACAATAAAATTAGATAAATTCTATTCGGCATGTTAAATAGTATATTAATAACATATAAAGAATTAAAGTGAATATTATCATTAAATTCTATATAACAATTTTTAATTGATAATAGTGAGTGCGAGTAAGCCATTATAATTTTTAATGGTTCATTTTTATTGATAATAAATAATAATGGAATTATACATTATTATAATCAGTAAGTTATAATATTTATAATTCCTTGCAAAAAAATATCCAAATTGAATGTAAAAAAAATCTGAATTCATTATTTATAATGTTTTATAGGTACTGGTTTTTCACTATAAATTATTTATCGTATTGATTCAGCTAAAATGGAACTAACCTAACCTAACCTGTAGGTAACATTTTAATAAATAATAGGATATAAAATATAAATATATAATTTACTACTATATTATAATATACTCAGTATATATTTGTATACATGAACTTGTTATTTACTTAATTCGATTTATAGTTTTAAAAGCTAAATATATATTAATAATAATAATAATAAATATCTATAAGCAATTATTAATATGTTAGTACATCTAAAAATAAAATAAATAGAAAAGAAACAGTATTTTACATTGGTCTTTGATTGTAAAAAGTAGATTTGGTGTAATAATGTATGGTACAAATATTTTATTATTTTAACTATTTTACATTTACATAATTATGTTATAAATTATTTAAATTATTTTTTATGATACATTATTTTACTGTTTATAATATTATTTTTAGTTTTATCCTTAAAATATTTTTCATTATATATTTGCTATTCTTTATAATTATTGTTTATTATAGTTGTGTACAATTAATAAGTAAATTTTATACATACTTTAACTATCGCGGTAATTATTCGTTAACGATGACTTTCAAAAAGTTCTTGAGTAAAATATAACAAAATAAATGTGCTAAAAATATCAAAATAGGCTATTTCGATATTAAATAATAAATCAATTGGGTAAGTGAAAAATAATATGAAATATTTTTAACCGAAATTGAACTGCGTACACCTTCTGGAATATAATAAAAATTTAAATTGTCTTAATTTGAAGAGCTTTTAATAGTTTAAGCTACTGTCTACTGGCTACTAATTTCAATTTCAAGTTTAAGATCATATTCATTAAGTTATGATTTTTCGATACAAATCAGAGTTACTCGTGTCTACACGGGGGTGTGGTAAAAAATATGATGAGTAATCCAAACTTTAAATAAACAGTTGGACATAAAATATTTCATATATTATATTATACCTATTGTGTTGTACTGTTGTATGTAACAAGGACGAGTATTGCAAAATTCAACTCAACTGGGACCTAATGTAATAGTTTATTGAAGTATAAAATTGTCCCTCGGTCGTATATAATATATCGTCTGCACTCGAATACGACGTTAAGTTTGTTTGGGAATATCGTCGTCATTTGCTCGCTCTGTATGCGTCGAAAGCACGTGGCGTCTATATAAACCGGGGTGCCCGGAAACGGGTGGGCGTGCAAACTGCAAACTGACCATTGACAATCTGTGTTGAGTTGAGCAACTATCCGCCATGTTTTGGCACGTATAATTGACCTTGCACAATTCTCTTGTGTGTAAACATTCTTACGTATTCCCCCCACCAGTCTGTACACAATTGAGTTTTCGCACTATCCGGAGTGGGAGGCCATTGGCTGCAAAAAATAAAGGGTTAACTAGCAGAAATTATTCACAACATCATTCAGTCCGCCCGTGGCAACCGTTTTGCACACTGCTCTTGGAGTATAGTTTCCGTTATTGTTTTAGTTCGGTTCGGTGAGTGTTCTACTGTTTGTCCGTTTTCCGGTGATCATTTTCGTCAATTGCAAAAAAAATTGTACCCTAAAAAAATATATTTAAATAGAAAATAATGGACATTTTTACATCTGTGTGTGTGTGTGTGATATTTATTTGGAAAAATGTCCAATTTTTACAATAACTCGGAGTAGAAAAAAATACCCTTATTCTTAATTCTTAACCTTTGTGTCTTGTTTGATCGAATACGATTTTTTAATAGTGTTAAAACTTAAAAGATATTTTTCATACAACATTTTGGTAGAGATCCATTTTAATCCATTGAATTAGTGTATTTGAATTCAATATAAAAAAAAATAAAATCCTGACGAAATTCTAAATAGTTTTACTGTTATTATGTATACATATACAGTAGATATACGCTAATAATTAGTGTTTAATACAATTTTTAATTTAAATTTAATCATGAATAAATCAAAATATTTATTTAAAGCGTTTATCTTTACTTAAAATTAGTTCAAACTTATTTCAAACGAAAAGTAATAATATTCAATTCGTGATTTGAATAACTTTGTAATCACACGTCATGGAGGATCGCGTATCATAATAGCAAATATAGATAGATATAGTGATTTATAAAGTGTTTTTGTCTCTCAAAATAATTTTAATGAATACAATTCTAAGAAATATTTTTATTTTATTAAAGAAATATAGTTTAACTTTATTTTATTTTAATTATTGATTTATTTTTCATAACATTTTTATGATATTAAAATAAATCTTTTTTTTTTAATATAATATTTACACGACTAATTATTATTATTATTCAATTTCACTTAAAAAATATGTAATCTACTTATAGTAATTTAATAAAATGATTGTTCAAACGTTAATTTTTTCATAATTTATTGTGAATATTTATATCTAATTAAAAAATAAATAATATGTGTTTTGCATTCATTTTTTTTAATGGTAATAATAATGATTTTTTTATTACGTTCACTCATGTCAGATAACATTGCAAGAGTCTTGAAATTTCTATTGGTTATTTATTTCAATCTTTCTAAGCTGTAATTTTATTTATTGTACTATACAATTTAAAGTGTTTCACATTTTTTAAATTTATAATTTAATTGTTCTTAACCATATAGTTTATTAGTACAAGATAATTTAAAATAATTTGTTTTAGCTCATAGTTAATTTTTTTCATGTTTAAACTTAAGTCCAAATTAACAAAATGTATACTTTTATTTTTATTACCTATAAAATTAGTTCAGTCATATTATTTTGATACATTATTTTTTGATTTTTTCTATCATTTAATCTTTAAAATAAATTCAGTCATAAATCAACATTTAGTAAACAACATTTTCCTCTAAATCGTTAATCTGATCATATTTTACATTGACTTGCCATGGCCCATGAGCTATGCAAAAATGCTAATCACACTTTCGCAGTCTCTATTTAATATATACGACGATACCTACTTTTTAAAAAATTCAACTACACTTACAAAATATTACTAGTTATATTAATAAATAAAAGTATTTCATTATATTTAAAATACATAATTTTAGCTATCTTCTTTGTTTTGAAGTATGATTTTTTTTTCAAAAGTAATTTATTCATTATTGTGATTGATATAGGGGAAAATCCCCTTCTAATTTATTAAATCAAATAGGTATTTACTTAAAAAAAAATGCAGAATAACTGAGTTTTGTGGAAAATATTTAATATATGTGTCTATCTAAATAAGACCATGTAATATGTTTGAAATTGACTCAATACGCGTGACTTGAATTATATTAAAAATTAAGATAGACTATTTTACTGTCAGGTATATAATATATTCAAGATATTTCAATGATTTTGAACTAATACTTTAAACTGCCACATTGGTATATCTATGTATATGGGCATTTATAAGTATTTGGGATCAGATATTATTGTTCAATAGTGAAATTGAAAACATATTTCTATGAATTATTGTAAAATATACATAATTTAAGGATAATTTTAGAGTACACCACACCTGCAATTTTTGTTTCCTTTATATTCCACGTGTGTAGTCGTGCAGAGCAAAATATACCAAAGACGTTGAGTAAATGATTAAAGCTTAAACACTTAGCTAAAAACACTAACATAAAACACATTATAAACATGAAAGAAAATCACATCTGTGCGAACGAGTTTTTAGTTTTTTATTATATTGCCAGCGTGTGACATACCAAAATAACAAATCTTAGTGTGGTGGCTTCATGATCATATTTGAGTCAACATAATATTTGTTGTTATATTTTTTCAACCAAAACCAGAAATATTTTTACTTAATTAATTTATAACAAAAATGTTGAACAGTGATTAATAATAATAATAATAATAAGTAATAGTATATGAATTATTGTGAATTGCGATTACATTTGAGCATTTATGAATACGTATTATGGTACGCACACCTATGATGTTTAAAAAAAATAATATCCATCTCTTTGAGTTTTAATTCTACCGATTTATTTTATTATACAAGGCAGGTGCGTACTTTTATACTATTATAATTTGTACGTATTTTTGACACACCCAAAAACTGCTTGTACGTTCCAACACGTTTTTGTTTACCAATTACGATTACATTTGTGGATAATGGCTTAATGCATAAGTCTAATCGTCAAAAAGATTAAAAAAAAAAAAACAATAACGATATTCATATTGACATTATATAGACACGAATATTTTTATGATAGCTCAACACTCGGGAATCGGAATAATTTTTTTCTCATTTCTCAAATAATATACTTTTGATAAAAAAGATTGTTGCGAATTAAAGTAAGTACACAAAAGGATTTATATGCCATTCAAATTTGATTTATATGTTGTGTACATTTTAATTATCCATCGTCAGATCAATAGAATTTTTTTATACCAGCCACAAGTATGAAATATTAGCATACTGCGTGGGAACACGGGATCATTGCAGGAAACCAGTGGGCTGTATTATATAGGTAGTAACCACTATAGCAAACAGCAATAATACGCGTTATAGTGACTAAAGAGATTATAATATAATAATAATAATAATAATCGTATAGGTACCTACTGCAATGTACAACCGATGGAAACGCGTTTTCAGTGCGGGAGATTATATCATCATCCCCGCAGACACCTGACCGTAAACCGCTTTGGATAAACGCGTTGAATTATTTGTCCATATTATTCTAACTTGCAGGGTTTATGTAACATTTATTTTTGAACTAGAAAAAAAATAACAACACGACTATTTATCGATTTAAGTTCGGCAATAATACGTATATATAACGCGTGTATAGGCGCAGTGGTCGTATAATAGCGTTCACCCTCTTTAATAAAATACGCGTAAAACCTATTTATGCAGGTAAAGTATAATATATATATACCTACGTGTGCCATTTGTGTGGCTTCAGCAACCATTGGAAAATCACCCTAATTTTTTATTTTTTTTTTTGCTTCCTTATCGATCTATATACTTTCCCCTATGTCATAGACAGAACCGTATATACTACCTATATATCATGTACATAGTTGTTGTTTTGCCATATTTTCGTGGTTATTTTTCGATATAATATACCTAGACGCGCACCTTTAACGAAACCATTAGTTATTATGAAGCTCACGAACTCATTGCACTGCAGGGGTCGTAATATGTCCCCCTCGAACACCCTATTAATGATAGGTATAAAACAGTGGTTGTATATAGATATACATGCATATATTGTTCTATGTTTCGTGCATTGACTTTAGACGAGGGTGCGCGAAAAAAATAACACAGAGTATTTTATAACGCACATAAACAGTTATTCGTACTTCGTTTTATCGTGCCCTGCCAAGTCCTAAAACTATACGTAATTCGCATTTTAAATGTTATCTATCTATCTAATCTAATTTGCGTACCTACATTATTAATAAGTACCTAAATAGTAATAACACTAAGTACCAACGTTGTGGACGATACGAAAATGTTTTAATAAGTTAAATTTATTTAGATGTATAAACCGAAAGGTCTTACATTATATAGGTATTATGTTTAATAATTATCAGGTGCACATTTGTATTTATATTTTAAAAGGCTTACACTTTTAAGGTTATTTTTTTGTCGACCTAAATACAACAAAGTTTGAATTGTTATTAGCTTTTAATAATTATCAATCGAAGTTAGTAAAGTTTAGAGTATAAATACAATAAGTTTACCCAAGTCTATATAGCCGTCAGTATATTATAACTGTTTATATTAGGTTGATTGTCGACTTAAAATCTTAAATTTCATGGGTCATCATAATTGTATAACAATGGTCACACCCAAATTTTTCTAGATACCCATACATTGTTAACACAAAATAAATCCAGATTAGGTTTCACTTCGGATTATGCCACATATATTGTGATCTGTTGTTGTAGATTAATAATCCAAACAGTATTAATTATATTCTCTATTTATCCATAAAGTAAAATAATGAATACAATATTTATGGTTATTTGTTTTTTATTTAGTATAATGCCCCAACATAAAAGGTTAGGTTATTGTAGCTTACTTTTAATTCACTCTTTATTGTATTTAGGCCACAGTTGTTCACTATATAATAATATGTTGTGCTTGGTTGTTAGGTTTTCTTTGCATTACGCTGGTACCGGTTTATTTATTATTTTATGATATGCGATCTTAAAGACGTATGTTACGTGTAATATTCCAGTTGTGTATTTAAAAAAAAACTGGTAACTATACACACGAAATTGGCATCAAAAAATAAATATTCAAACCCTTATCGCAGGAGCCATCTCTCATTATTTTGTTTTATACATTTCCCCCACGTCTAACATACGTGCAATTTCGACTGTATACACAATCATTAATAAGCCATGGGTTATCAACGACCGCACCACATGTTCACATAAATTAGAAAAGGAAACTAGTTAGCAAATTAAACTATAATATATACCTACCTATACGGACAGAGTGCCGGGCAACAATATTCCGTATTACTGTAGGTTGTTGAAAAAATAACGACGAGAGCATATTATACGCAATAAAGGCTATGGATAATTGAAATAAATCTATGAAATAAAAATAATTTGTATTTTATTATACGATCAAATAATAATACGTATATGTCTTTAATAAGAAGTTTTACTATTTATAGAGTCTAAACGGTTGTGTAATTATGAATTATCTGCGAGAAAACATACACTTTAAAAAACTAATGTTTCGTTTAAACGTTTCACGAAATAGAATTAATTGAAATGTGAATAATAAAATATGTGAGTTATGGCCATTACGCATAATACGATTGTGTATATTTTGTGTGTGCATTATGAATAATAATTGTTACAATAATTATATCATCGTTAAGGTTAATGTTGTAGTTACACAACATTGATTTAAACGGTCAACGCTTTTGTTGAACAAGGGCAGTGTGTTGATTATTGAATGAACTTAGTTGTTTAACTCATATGTATAGGTACATACATAGTTGATATTATTTTATAAAGGTTAGTTATATCAGCTTATCTCAGTTACCACATTTAACCTAACGCTTCGCGTCAATGTACGATGGTGTCTTGCAAACTATATTCTACGCATTAGCATAGGTAGAAATCGGGAGGTGCGGCTTGGTGGGCTTAGCCCCCCCTCCCCCTCCCCAGTTAACCCCCAAAACAGACAGCTTTTTAATTGTATGGGATCAAAGCCAAGAGGAAGCTCACAATTATGTTAAAGATGTTGCGGGGATAAATGAAACTGAGAATGGGCATCACCTTTAGTAGATAGTACCTACCTATAGTACGTCCGATGCGGCGTTGTCGATAAAGAATGTGTATAATAATACCTATATACTATATTATAAGACATAAGTAATTTTTTGTTTGAACTGACCTTGAATAATTGCAAGCCAAAATAAAGAATATATATGGTTATGATTTTAATATTATTATAATAGCACCTAACCTAAGCCACCCTAAAATAACGGGTTCGATATAATATTATCTTAACCTTTCTTACATTATTTGTTGATTTCATAAGCCTCAGCTATACACTTTTCCTTTTATATATAATATCCGTTACCTGTGGGCTGTGGCTTTTGTTTTAATCCTCTTAGTTTTCACGGTATTACCCGTTCGGTAGTAGTTGTGCAACATTTGGTACCAATATTAGTCAAAAACTGTGGATTTGCATAATATGCGTAATTTAGAATTTTTTTTATTTCATATGGAGATCATTTAGATATCACCGACTAATATCTAAATTAGCCGATTATCCATGATTTCTGATTTGCTTCAGTTGAAATATTTTCAATTGTTTTTTGTCGAAATCTGTACGTCGAGTATTTTTGTAGTATGTATATAAACCTCAACCATCATACACTTTGACTCTATTATAATGTATTATAATAGCTGTTACTCAATTTTACATTTGTATAGAATGGCTATTAGCCTAACTGCCCTAACTGATAAAATATAATACAATACAGAACATTATATCCAATCACAATAACTATTTTATTATTTGTAGGCAATAGTATAACCCTTATATAAACAAAAACTATTCGATTTTTGTGATTCAAAATTTGTTTCTAGTATTTTCATGTAAATGTATACATGAAACTATCCTATAAGGGAGTCTCCGAGTCTCAAGAAATCTATCGATATACCTGCCATTGGAAACAGTCTAGTAGTTTTTGAGTCTATAGCGGACAAGAAACGTTCATTTTTATATGCACACTGCACAGATAACATAATATACCTATAATACCTATGCAAAATATTATGAAAAATAAATTATACAATTTCTTGAGATTATTCATGGTTTCTATATACCTACATCTGCAATATCATTTAATTTTTATTAAGTTCAAAGTTGTATAGATATAATATAATATATATTGTATATTTATTCAATGCCAATAATGGTAAACATATATTATATATATGCCATAATATATACCTATGATAATATACTCCCATGTACAGAGATAACTTATACCGAATAACTACGAATATTATTGCAAAACAAAATATATGTACCTATGTGTATAGAGTTAAAAAAAGTTATCACTTATTTCGTAGGTTTTGTTATCACATAAAAATACGGACAAAAAAATACATAAATATGAAAATTGAATTGTTACACAGGGTTTATTTTGCTTGTTCACTTATTATTTAATGATTTCAAATATCATTATAAAAAGATAAAAAGCCCATAAAACTCATATCATTTTACAAGTATACACGGTGCTATTAAAAATTCAGTCTATGCCGCTTAAAAAGATTATTTTCGGTCAATTTTAGGTATACCTATGTCTGCACATAATATATTTTATATTTCCCATGTAAGTAATTCAAATTAGAAAAAGGTAGGTAATCGCATACAAATCACTTTATACACTTTTATAAATTTTTAATTGTAGTACATTTTCTTTAGTACCTACTAAACATCATTATTATTAAACAACTACTACATTATTCAATTCAGTAAATAATAATTTATTCTTGTATTTTTAATACTCAATAATTATTTTAATATTAATTTTCAAAAAATGATAGAGCAGTTTAAACATAAATATTAATAATAGAAAAAAAATTAATTAAAAAATGATCCGTTTTGTGGCTGATTCTAAAAATTAATAATTTTAGTAAATATCAAATTACTTTTTAATTTTCTCTCTAAATAGACTAATTAATTTAAAAAATGTAATAAACCATTAAAACACCTACACGTTGTTAACACTATTTTAATAACATACAATGTGATATATACCTACTACACCTGCAGTTAAAAGTTTTTAATGGACATGCAATTTGTGTTTATAATGGCGCTCGAAGTGCAATTGTGAAATATAACAAACATTGTCAATACTAAATATGTATAATGGGTGCATAGATTACAGAACAACTAAAAAGTATAATAGTATTTTTAAATAATCGCCGCGTTTTTTTGTATGCGTACGTTTCTGCTGAAACCTTGTATAAATAGGTTTATTTTTTGAATTTAAACTATAGGCAACTTATATACAATTATTAGTCTTAAGAGTATTGATATCACGTAATAGGAATGTGTAAGTTATTTTATAAGAAGAAATTTCAAATGTAATTTATTGGTTTTAAAATTGTCAATGCGGAATGTTAGGTAAGGAAAATAGTTATAGATGGCTAGTGCACTCTATAATAACCTATGATTATATTTACCAGAAATGTTTAAGTTATTGAGTTTATAAATGTATTTACAATATAGTATACATAGGCACCATATATTTACATCTTTATTATGTATAATTTGTTTATATATGGTATTCGTGCGACAATAGGTAGATTACCTATACATAATAATACCTTCTTTTTACTTTTAATTCTTTCAATGATATTATTATTTTTTAGGGTTCATAAATAAAAAATATATCTATAGCTATATAATAGCTAACACATTAAATTATACTAATATGTATTTATTGTTGAACAAACAGTTTTCACTTATTGTTTTAAATTTAATGAATTCGTTGAACTACCTAGGTACTATAATTATGAAAAAGTCCATGGTTTAATTTTGTAATTTTATATTTATATACCATGTCCTTGTAATAATGTAAATGTAATTAGCAATTTATAAATGTAGGTACCTATCAAAAGATTTTATAATTTAAACATTATTATTCATTCTAATCTTTTTTATAGGTGGTTTAATGGTATTTGATTTGATAATTTTAGCGTTCAAGAAAAAAGTCAGATTATTTATACATACTAGGTATTAAGACTAGGAACAGTTTGAATAAAATATTACTTATACCTATTATATTTTTATAAAGTATAAATATGGTCCAAAGACTATGTACAATTCAAACTTATCTATAATTTCGCATTTTACGTTATTCGATTAATACGTCATTAAATGTACTCAATCTCCATGCTATACTTAATAGGTATACGGTATACGGTAGGTATATGGTTGGAAACTAAGGAATAGATAAATTATTTTCTATATTATGCTTAATATATTATTTGTATATACTGGGTGTAACAGATAGAACTGACTTTTGGAATAACTTTATTTCCAATCAATATTTTAATTTTTTTTTTTTTTGATATATAATTTATAGCCACTTGCACTACATGTGCAATAAAAAAAAAATTATTTTCATTTTTTAATACCGAAAATGAAAAATTTTAAATTTGATTAAAATTTTTTTGAATAAATTCAAATTAGCCAATTTGTGAATCTAATTATAAGAATGATTTGGATGGCAAAAACATTTATCTAAATCAAGTAGCTTATTTTTTAGAATTTTTTTAAACATCACTATTTTTTTGACTAAATTAATTTGGAACGCAATAACTTTTTTAAAAATATTATTTTTGGAAATTTGCTAACATGGGTATATTTCTAAAACTATTTACTAATCCTATAATTTTATCAATTTTTGTCATACGTTTAAGTAGCATACATTTTTTTTTTTTTTTGGTCAGTTCTTTCTGTTACACTCTGTATACCTATATATATATTATATAATATATATATATATATATAAATATATTTAATTATTTATTCTTCCACGCGCAAATATGCAGTAGTTGGGGTTATCATTTCAACAGTACATAAACATTGACTATAAGCACTCATTATCTCAATAAATAAACGTTTTTTACAACCATTCGTTTTTAATTTTATATACCGGAGCAGAATATTTTACTGTGACTTTCCATCAATAAAAATCGTGTATTAAAGTAGTGTCTAGTTTATTAGTTGTACGTTTTTACTATTTTAAAATGATCAAATTTTAGATGAATATGCATCGGCGCAACTAGGGGTGACTGGGGAGTCCAAGCCCCAAACATTTTCATAGTTCATGAAAATGTAATTGGTAAAGTATAAAAAGTAATTTAAAATGTACTATTCAATTGGCTAAAAACGAGTATATTTGCTGCGGGCCTGTTTCTCAATTTAACTTTTCTCATTTCTGAATATTGAAAGAGATATTATAAACTATTGCTGAAGAATGACGATATATTAAAAATATATAATTTAAAAGATAGACGATTTGTCTATATCGATTAAATTAAATGTTAAATGTGTTACCTAATTAAAATATATATATTAATATTATTTAGAATGTATGTTTATATAAGTCACTTGCAATTATATAAACTTAGTAGAAGGGTGAAGAGAAAAATTACAAAGACTAAAGACTAACTCCCTCTCCCTCTTCCTCTCCAAAAAAAAACAAATTTGCTCCAAGTTGTGCTTATATGTAGATGAGTATTGAGTGGAGAATGGAGCAGAAGTACCCTCTAAAACGTTTCTACCCTGCAGCCCGACGTCACTTAAAATTATGTAAAAAAAATATTTTCAAAATACGAGATGTGGATGAGTGTGTATCGTTAAAAAATTACCCTTGAAATTTTAGTATATTATATTATGTTATTATACTCTTTCATCAACGGTCCGGCTGCCGGTTGATGACACTCGATGATCGAGGCAGTCTGTTTTTCACATAACCGTGGAAAATCTCGGCGTGCATCGATTACGGTCGTCGGACCTTCTCAACAGTGGTTTAATTGAACTGGAACAATAATAGTAATATAATAGTAATAGTAATAATATAATAATAACACCGGCTCTATACATTGTGTGATACAAACACTGACACATACACATTTATATACATTGTATACGAGGCAGACACTGAAATCATCCTCGGCGTGGCCTCGACGCAACGGATTCGACCGTGACACTGCTCGGGTGTGTATAGTGGAGCGCGTTTTCAAGGACTTCCTGTCTGCGATTTGTTACGCCGCCGCCGCCGAATAACCGTGTATATTATCATTATATTATCCTCTGCATTTTTGTTCAAAGTTTTTTAACCCTTTTCCCGTACGCTGTACACATAATACTATATAGTGTTTTTATGTGCGATGTATATTATATATCTGCAGGGGCACCGATGGAAGAGACTCGCGAGCCGCACAATAAAATGAAAAATTAAACAGCCAAGGACAAGAATAAAATGTAAAAAAAAGGTTCTCAAATATCGTTAAATACATTGTACATATAACTGGCCCGATTGTTTGTTATCGCTAAAATTATATATATTATTCATAACTATTTCGTTTTCAAATACATATTTTTATAAGATATTAATTGTTTGCGTCTCGCAATAAAACGTCACGAGCTACGTGAGGGCGTAAGCATAGGCGTATCTAGCCCCCCCCCCCCCCCAAGAATTATTTGTATTTCATTTAGTTTATAGTGTTTTTTTTTATTATTGTTAATTGTTTTTTCAGCCTACCCCCCCCCCCCCCCCAGAATATATTTTATCACCCTACGCCTATGGGCGTGAGGCTACTACGAAAGCTGCATTTTGGTCCCCGCAGGTTTATATAATATATTAAATAAGTTTGAGTAGCCAAGTCCCAAGTGTGTATTATACGGTGTGCGTAGGTATATTATTTCATTTTTATTTATTTAAATATTATTTGTGTCTGAGTGTGTGTGTGTGTTGTTTATGAAAATACGAAACACCCGACGATAACGAGCCCTAGAATCACGCAATTTATAATATCGGGTAAAATAACGTGAACGATATATGAGCGTATAATATCATAATATATTATTATGTAAAAGTGGATACGATTTACAGCAGAGAATATGAAGTGGTTTATTGTGCGTATAATATAATATTACGGTTTATTCACACTGCAGATAACAAACGGCAACAAAGTCGATAGCGCTCGATATACCCTGTCGGTCCAGCTGTGTCTGCGTGTTTTGTTGTCATACACGGATACAGTATATCCGTTATATACAAGTGTACAATGCGTATATTATAAAGTAATTAGTACCAGTTGTTATTTCATTTATTGAGAGACTCTCACTCACTCTGTCTACCCTCAATCTCTCTCTCTCTCTCTCTCACTATCTATCTGTGCGTCTGTGTCTTTACCGTAAAAAATTACTGTCCACCATTGTGTGTGTTATGACCAGAAATGTTCGGTAACCGGCGCCGCCAGGTTACGATATTCTTGTTCATCTATAAACGAAATAAAACAATTCGCTTCGTCAAAACACGCCTCCTAATTAATTACGTATTATTCAATCGTGTTTTATTTTTTTTTTAAATATAGGTACTTCATTAAACTGATTATTGTTCTGTGTGACATTATGTATACATACTTTATGGTTTAAAAACAATCGAGAGGACTGCATGCTTTGTCCATTTATTTTTACTTTCAATAAGAAAAAAATAAATTTCAAAAAGGGTAAACGTGTTTAACCTCGTTGGTTTTCATCGTATATTTAGACCACAATAAAATATGTAAAAAAAACTAAAGCAATTAAACACGTTATAATATTGTACAATTAAAATAATAAATTGAATAAGTCCACTTCCATTCGAAGTTTTAAAATCGCTAGAAAAATGTGAACGCAGGTATGTATGACCAATCTAAATGCGTATAGGTAACAGGAATATATTTCAACCTAGCAAACCGGTCGTGCGGTTCTAATTAGGTTTGACAACCCGCAGTCGGTTGAAAGGGTTGAGTTGAATACACATACATAGTAGCACACTAAATGTGTATAATAATATATTATATAAATGAGAATCTAATATTCATACGACTATTATTATACACTGGCCTAAAGGCTAAAAGTACATGACATTGTCGTTATTTTTGTTTCATTTTTATCCAACGTAAATTAAGTAGATTAACTGGTATTCTCTCTGAAAAAAATACTCGAATTCCTAAACATTATACATTCTTAAAACCACTGTGGTTATTTTAGCATTTTTACACGCTGTAACAGTTAATTTAAATAGTGCACTGGAATATCGCCAATACTTGATAGTGATATAGATATAGGTACATATACATCATAAATATAATGTATAATATGTCGGAACTCAGAGTCGCCACACATTTTTCGATGAAAATTATTGTTTTTCAGAAAATCAACCAGGTTTATGAATTTCTGAAGAAATTTCTTTCAGTTTGTTGACACTAAATATCTATAGCAGTTAACTTTTTATGAAAATATCTAATTATTGTATAGCTAATCAGTTAGCTTAGGTGGCTACTTGCTAGTTGTTACTCAAAAAATAATAAAAAATAATTGTAAAATTGATAATAAACTAACATTTAAAAAAATTAAGAAAAAACGCAAATCAATCGCGCCGCTCGGAATCTAAAAAATATAATATAATGGCAACCACTATCTTTAAAATGTATTTAATTGTTCTTCTGGTTCTTCATACAGTTATACTGTATAAGAATATAAATGAAATATATCAAGATGTACAGATAATAGATAAAATAATTTGCATTATTAAACGCAGTATTAAAATTCTATGTTGGTAAACATAACAGCACAATATTATATTGTGTATAGATATTAAATACAATACAACTAATATACAATATAAATGTAAATACCTACAATATTAATATACATTAGGCATAGGTACTGATGTAATGTATATTAAAAAAAAAAATGTATACCAGTAGGTAGTTGATTTGAATTGAAAACTAGCGGTTCATCGTTGTTTTGTACTTTTTTAAGTGTAATTAGGTGTCTTATAAGTTATACGTTAAACATTAAAGGTAAATACTTGGTTATTTAACTCAATTTGTAAATTATTATAATTCTCATCAAGGTCAATCTGACGCCGACAAGCGATGTGATTCGTGAATTTAGTTTAGAAAATTATATAATATACTAAAAATTGATAATAATTCTGTACGATATAAATAAATAAAATAATATGATATGTGCATATTTTTTTTACTTGTGATATGCCATTATGACATTATGTAACGTGTAATAAATGTGTATTAAATATTTAAAGCACTAGAGTCTAGTCAACTAGACAGTTGTTAAAATAAAAAGTAGGTATGAAACGGAAAATGAATAATTTTAATAGTATTTAATGATGTAAAAAATTAAATCTTATATTATTTTAATAATCAAAATTGGGTCAGATTTTTGTTTTTGTTTTTGATATTAACAATTTCTATTACAACTGAAAATCGAACTACGACCGCAAAACTGGTACTTTTAAATACAAACATTTTTGTCGTTGATATGTACCAAAACAGGCGGTACCTTTAGTAACTACTTTATGTACAATAAATTGTTTAATTTATCAAAATAATTATAATTAAAAATAATATGAGACGACGTAGTTAGTATTGCCATTTTAAACTTCAATAGATTGATGTAATGATGTATTATATTATATAGTTTTAGACATTATGTAAATATGTAATTATTTTTAACAAATGATTTCGTTGAACCTATTTCGCGATAACAACTTGTGTATAGGCCATACTGCCATAGGGTTCAACGACTGCAAAAACAACGGCCAATTTTTTGCCCAAATCGCTTATGCTGATTTTATCTGCGTACGTTGCGCTCTACACGTGTGTTATATGTATACGATAATATATAACCTATTACGACGAGTGAATGGCAAAGCAAAACACTTCACATAAAAACTGAGTCGTAGAGGATTATATTATATTATATATAATATTCCAACGAGAACCGCTGAAAACTATGACGCTAAACCATCGAATTTATTTCCGTTTCGAAGCTGTCCAACACAAATGGGATGAATTGATGTTTAAACTTTAAACAATATAATATTATTATTATTATGCCACTGCGGTGCATTTCACGTTCGAACGGAGAAAAATAGCCGAGAAAAATAGATAAACGTGTCAAAATAATATCATAATGCTGTGCGCACCGTGAGCGTGTACGTAGGCGAACATTTTGTGTGATAGGCGTTTTTTTTTTTAAATAGAAATTGCATAATCGGGGGGAAAAAGTAGTTTTATAAAAATATAAGTAGGCTCGATCATGATGTTAATGATTAAGTACACAGATGACTTTCGAATAATTGAAGGCTTGGCTCGAAAATAAGGACGTGACGCCACGTTTATGCTAATTGAGAAACTCGTAAACAACTTCTAAATTAAACGTTCAAACCTAAATATTAATTTTGTTTGCCGTAGTGAAATATTGAGTTGAACAATACGAATTCAGTTATGTAAAATTCAGTTTACATTGAAAAACTTATATATTGTACGTAAACTATGATATTACCGACACCACTGTAATGTACTTAATGTACTGAAATGTACATAATAATATATACAACATACATTATGTATAATATATTAATACATATTAAGTATATTCGTTTGGATTTCTGTACACGGTGCACTCAAAAGTTGACTGCATATTTAAATTGATCATTAAAAAACTCAACTTCCTCTAAAAATGCGCCCACGTGTTCGTATGTGCGATTGTATAGTGTACGATTTTAATGGCTTTAAAATTACACTAATACTAATAAAAAAACTAAGAAATCATAATCTAAATATTAGTCGAAAACTGCAGAACAGTACTGCAGCGTAGTTGCATCAAACTGATGTAAAGGACAGAAAATAATTTTACGTGTATTTAAGTTTTAAGTTAATTAAACTTATTTTATCCTTTGCAACTAAAGATGGCTTAGTCCCAATAGACAGTTTCACACCCCTGATTTTCCACAATGTCTTTGCAAAAAAAAACTTTATCGTGCGTTCAATGTGTATTATAGATAATAATTATATAAATTAGCATGAAATATAATATAATATAATATATTTATATTTTGAATAATTGAATGCAATTGGTTTTGGTTATTCCAGTTTTACCAAATACAATAGTAGCATAATATGACGAAAAATGACAATAATAAAAATTGTTTAATATTATAATTAGTTATTTTTCTCATGATATGAGAAGAACTAAAATTTTAAAAGTAGGTACATAAGATCCCCTATGTCACGAATTTAGTAATGTAGGTATGTAGCTATACTAAACACAGAGAGAGAATAAGATTAATGATATTTGTATTCGCGTCTAAATAAAATATTTTGAAGTATTAAATGCGCTTAGTGCTTACTGTAAAATAAAAATAAATGCTTATTAGTTCCATGTTTTTTTTCTGTTTTACACTATATCGTGTAACATTTTATTCTTAAATAAGATGATTCGCAAATGCCAGTTACGTTCTCATTCTGTTTCTGTGTACAATAGGTAAATAATTGTAAAAGTATAGCTATTGTTGTTATACTCGTAAACAATAATAAGTAGGTAACTACTATACAAAATAATTTCGAAAAAACTCCTCCCCCATGGGCCCATCGTAGGAATAGAAATAATAATTGTGCATATTTTGTATATATTTAGGAGCAACCAGCGCGAGTATACGATGTACCATGCACAATAATATACTTATACATATACATATATAATATTACATAACCATAGGCATCGCATGGTGGCGGACGCGGTCTATTCGGACCTGTTTCCGGAGAGGAGCGCGGCGCCGTACACCGTCGAAAACGTCGGTCGTTTCGTTTGTTCGTTTTCGCGCTTCCGTGCATGCTCCAACACTGGAAAAAAAAGTATAATATACAAACGTGAAACGAATATAATAAATAATAAGTAATAACCGTTGTCGTATAATAACAACAAATAACAATAATAATAATGAGAAAGATCGCGCGCTAATTCGTCATCTCCAGTCTGCATCACTATAGCGGCGTATATAAAAAGCTCGTCCTAAGAGAGTTTGGGGATCGATTAAAATTGTTTATATCATTCTTTAGAGTCTAAAGACTAGACGGAAGACTTTAACCTCTCCACGTCACTTATTAATCAATTTGAGTCTTTTTAACAGTAATATTCGTTTTTATATTATTTTATTTCAATTTCTATTAATGTTTTGAATTACAATAATAACTCAAATAATTTACCAATGCGAATCGTCCAGTGGCGTCAGAAAGCCAATACAACAATATTATAATACCATTTCTATATAGGTAGACGTGGTCCTAGACGTAGGAGTGTAGGACGTGAAAAAAAGGAAGGTTTATGATGGGTGCAGATCTACCAGCGTAAATACGCCACTGGATACACTCAATTAATATTCCACAGATCTGCGAAGGTGTCACGATACAACGATATATTATTAATAAATTAAATCGAAGAAAATATTCAATTTAAAAATATTTACAATAACGTTCATAACATATTTTTTCTTTTCAATTTACCTATACCTTCTTTAAGTAGGTTAGTTAATATTAGCAACATAGGCGTGCGCACGGGGTGGGCCAGGTGGGCCCGTGGCCCATCCTGTGAGTTGTACCTATACCATACTTATTATAGATGGCAACTTAGATCATATAAATAGTTGGATTGTCTTATTCAGTGGAATAAGCATTCTAATTTTTATTTTCTTATATCAACAAAATTAACAAGATTCTCTTAAATTTATAAAATATGCAAACAAAAAATGGTTCTATTTAATCGAGGATAAGGTAAATCGTGGACATATATCACAACTAATCAATTTGGACTTAGGAAAATAATATGTAAATGTATATAAATAATAGCCCTACTCATGAATAAAAATATATATATTATACCTTAAAATTTTAACAGTGGGTGACGACCGGTGAGTAAATTAATATAATTTTATAGATAACAAAAATTATTCCATATTCGTTAATGACCATATTTTTACAATATTTAATGCGTTTATTTGATTTTTGGATTATCAATTTTTTTTAAATCTAGGTTTATGGATTTGTAAAACTTTACACCAAGATAATTCACAAATATTTTACCAAAAGAGGTGTTGGTTTATTAATTTTAGAATTATAATAATAATAATATGCTCTACTTTCCCCAATTTCTTCAGAGTCGTCTAAACCATCTACCACACCTTTGGTATCACCCACATAGTCGCACATATTATTCTCTATGAGCTATTGGCAAAACCTCGAAATATTTATAGATTTGTGACGTAGATGCATGTTTGTCAATACATCATAATGCTATTACCCTATAACAATATCGTATTTTGTCGAAGTCGCAGAGGGTCATAATACTTATAGGGGCCATAGCTTATCATTTATGGTATAATATTCCGCGCAAGCGCATAACGCCACAATATTATCACCGCGTATTATTATCATACCAGCGGCGTGCAATAGTCATTTATTTCAAACGACCGTATGTCGCTTCGTCATCGGGGCCGCGCGCCGAACGACTCGCGATTACGAGAGAACGAAATGAATATAATATAAAAAAAAAAAATAACAACGCGAGAACGTATTCACAACCAGATTCAGGTAGGCAGGCGGCGGCACCTAACCGATAATTTGGCGATCGCCCGGAGCGGCCGGGCGCGCGGTATTCGGAGGAAATGGCGGCGGCGGCGGTGTCAACGGCCTCGCAGATAATATGGCGGCGGCCTGTGGGCTTCGCGCATGTTCGCTAAAATAAAAAAGCAGTAATAATAATAATAAATAAAATATACACGTATAATGCGCATGATATATATAATGAGTCGGCGCGTACAATAATTTAACGTCGGCGTCGTTTTTTTCTTCCACTTCTCTCTCGGAACTAGTTTTCGCCGCGCAAACGGGTCAAACCGCCGCCGCGCAAAACATCTGTATATATTATGCAAAACGAAATCGGCAGGGCGGCGCACGCAACCGCGCACAGAGTTCCGCCGATCTCCGACCCGGACGATAATAACACTGCTGCGGCATAGTACGACGCTATATCATGATATTATATTATATATTATAATAATACTATATTATAGATAGTACCATAGTAGGTCTAGGTACGCACTTGTATATTATTATAATTCGACGAAGACGACGACGACCGCAATCGCGACCGCTGGACCGGAATATAATATAGGGTGTCCACTGTCCGGGATAATGCTGAGCCTATTTGAAAAAAATTATTCGTTCATTTTCAAAAATTTCATTTTTATTGTGATCATAATAGTGTTCAGTAACATCTACGATTGAGTATGAAAAAACCATAAAACCTCATAAACCATTGTAAGGACTAGTCTAAGCATCTAACAGATGCTATCAGCATGGAATTCGGTGCTATATCCTGGACACCGGAGAACGATTAAAAGTTACCCCTCATCCCTACACTACACACACACACACACACACACACACACACACACACATGGCAGCAATATTAGACTTTTAGTCGGCATTCTGTAGGTAAATTTGTTGGACGCTTAAAATTTGACATTTCAAAATAGTTAAACACACCCCCTCCCTCGTGAGTATTTTAAAATCATCCCTGCGGAAACCCAAGCATTTGTTCCAAACATGGCTAGTTGCTGTGGTATTATAGTTTTTTCATACTTGTACTGAATATTATTATTACAGTCAAAAAAATTACTTTAAAAAAATCATGCGTGTGTCCTATCGCGTTTTCTAGTTTGGCGCTATGTGCCGATCACCCTGTATTACGACGGAGATTCGGGATGATAAATATTATATTGTACAGCGTATATAATATGTTACATGCAACATGTTATAATATTATTATTATTGTTTCGTGTAATCGCCTCTCTCGCCGCGACGCAAACGCGTTATTATTTCCGTGTAACGCATATTATGTACGAATTTATAATACAAGAGGTTAGCAGCAAGTACCTATCTGTATAATATTATAGTATTAATAATACCTATGTGGCTATGTGTGCACAGAAAACTGCCGCCGCAAGCCTCGTTTCGTATTCCAAACTGCAGTTGCCATTTCGGGCGTAATCGACCGCAC
Organism: Acyrthosiphon pisum; assembly: GCF_005508785.2. NCBI lineage: Eukaryota > Metazoa > Arthropoda > Insecta > Hemiptera > Aphididae > Acyrthosiphon > Acyrthosiphon pisum. The sequence goes on along the minus strand of NC_042494.1, from coordinate 51,823,539 downwards.
GATAGCGGACGGAATAGGTAGGTAGTAAAAAAAAAACCAAAACCAAATAATAAAAACCGGCTTGTACCGCAAAATTTTCTAGAAACATTTTGCCGGCGGACGTTTCGTCGCGTTCGCTGTCGTTGCCCCCAAAACATCATACGCGCAAATAAAGATGTGAGCTCGGTAAATTTACGCACATTGTATAGAAGTTTTTTTATACCGTTGTAAAAGTCGAGTGACGACCCCCTCATTTTAAATGTTTTTTTGCAAGCATAATACCTATGACTGAGGTATACCTCCTACTATTGTACTATATTTCGATAGTCTTATTAAGACCCCTGTATATATACATACAGACATATTGTATTTAGTGTTGTTGCATATTTTGAAAAAGTAAACTCACATGTGAGATCAATAATATCGTTATTTATTTTTATATATTTAATATATTTTTTATTGTTATCACTTATCACTAATGATTATAAATTATAACCATTAACTAATTCAAATCAAGACTACAATTTAAGGAATAAGTTAGATATACCTAACTGTGTTGACGCACAAAAAAAATGATTTATAAAATATACCAATTTACCGGATTTCACCAGTAAGCTTACCGGTAAAATGCACATCTCTGATGCCAGTTTATTGGGGTTTCGATTCCATAAAAATTTGCTTGCACAAGCTCATTTATTTTTCATGTTAATTTTATACGGCAATTGCACATTTGCACGCACCACTGCTGCAGCAAGGAACATAATATTATTATATAGGTACGTGCGTTCCCATGACGACGATACCTGCACGCACTAGCCACACACGTCATCGTTGTTATAACGTCGAATAAATTGCAAAACAATTATATTACAGCGACCTTTTTTTACATTTCACTGTCGGCCTTTTTTACCCCTATTCGTTTGCCACCCCCGTTATATCATCGTCCATCCACTGGATTATTCGTCTCGAAAAACTGACTTTACCACGTGTTAGATTTCGCCACGTACAGGATGTCGTACAACGTTTAAATTATATACGATTGTGTTAAAACAATTGAAACAAGTTTGGATGTATACGGACAGATTTGTATTTTTACTGGTAAATAAGACAACTTAAACTACAATCAGTAAGAAAGCGGGTGTCCGTGGATATCAAACCGCGTTTTAACACCACATCATAATATTATTATAAACTAATAATAATTAATTGGTAATCATGCACCTTGCGGCTCACAACTTCAAAAATCAAGACTGACAAAACTGACGCATAATAGTAGTATACCATAAACGGTATACCGTTTAAGTTGGACTTTTAAAATATTTACATAAGTTAACCGCACGTTTATAAACAAACTATCTACGATGGGTACCTGTATGTCATATAACTCATTTGTAACGAAAATCAATATAATACACGTTTTTTTTTTTGTCGCTCTCGTCTTGAATTTATATCGATCAACCAAAACCTATACGTACCTATATGCCTTCTTTGAGATTGTGGAAGTCTAATAATAACTGCAAAAATAATTTGCAAAAATTGAAGAAAATTATCGACAGGGGGACAAACACGGTTATAGACACCCTATACATATTATATACCTACCTGCCGTGTATATTATTATAAACCCATACTATATATTGACTTGTACCATTTAGAAACCACTTGGTTCCGTGCGCGTGTTATTATTTTCGGCAGCACCTCATACATATTTATTATTGGTTTCGAACGTTTGTGTTGTACGCGCATGGAGTATATAGCTGGGTTGGGCACAAAATAACGCACAGCACACATATTATATATGTGAGTGTGTGTGTGTGTTGTATTTCATTGTCGGGTACGAAATAGTATTCTGCATAATGTTTCGTTCCTTTCAGGCGGTTATTTCGCGTCGCAAGTTATTCAAAAAATAATTATTTCCCATCGATACAGTTAAATATTCAACATTGTTGTTTTTCGTATACCTACCTGCCTATTGATAGTTTGTGGTAAAAACACGCTTCGTCGGAATTTGAATACGTGCGGCTTTTTTTTTTTCCTTTTGTATTTTGTTTTCGAACCCGTTCCGTTCCTTAAAACAAATATTGTGTGTTTAAATTTATTATTATTATTATAATTATTCATTAGGCCAAGAAAATTATAAATACAATAGAAGAACATTAGCTGGAAATTATTTTGCGTATATATTTTAAAGTTTATACGTTCGTGTCATTACTATAATATAATACGTTGCACAACACACGCACACTGCAATATACTCGAGATCTTTTCATAATATTTATATATTATAGTATCTTTCACGTGTGTATCACTCCGAACGTTACGAAAATGTAAAGAGTTGACCAGTTTTTGTTGTCTCCGAACCACTAGTGTTTTTCATCTATATATATTATATAATTTTTACTTTTCTCCATACTATATTACTTCAAGTTATTAAACTTTTGCTAGATAAATTGATAGTTTTTTGCACAATAAAAAGTAAAATAACACTTATTTATGGATACGCACAAAGAAAGTTGAGAACGATTATGATATACCAATATGGCAATATCTATAAGTATATTTCAATTATTTCTTACCTGTATGCTGTTTGTTTTGTATATACAGTGCAGCAGTCGTGTTGGTTTAAGGTTTAAACACAAAGTAAATAATTTATTGTTAAAATAATACGCGGTTTATGAAAATATGTGATAGATACCTTATAATATATTATATAGGCATGTACCCAAGAATTTATTGTACCCATTTTTTTTCAGCCTAAACACATCGATGCGTGTGTTATGATTTACATAGGATTTAATACGATTTTAAAAAAATACGCCACACCGTTACTTTATTTATGACGAGATAAGAAACGTATTAATTTATTTCATAATTTCTCTATACACCATTATAATGCTTCTCCGCGATGTTTCGTAAATCTTATACTATATATTATAATGTGTCATCATTATAATTTATAATAATAATTATATATATTATTACTTGACTATAACATGCACGTCGAATTCACAAATTTCTCGCATTAGAACTCGACTAACTCGGATAATTTCTATTAAACAAATACAAATAAAAAAAAAGATACCACTCGTCAGTTATCACTTAATTTAGTGCATCGTTAAGAGTGCGACGTACATGTATTCTTGTTAGGCAATTCATCAAAACAATAATCATCATTATATATATGATTTTCATTCACACGCATCGTTCTCGAAACACCTGCTGGGTTGCCATTTAATAACGCTAAAATCGTGTTCCTGCATTGTATTATATTATATTGACACCACCTACCAACACCTATCTATATAATAATACAGTATATTACATTCGGTGTATGTATACTGCAACGGTTCCTCGCGGGAAAAATGTTAATTTTTATCATATGTACTTACACTATAGTATAATAATTTACCCGTCGATGATATTATATAAATGCGCCCTTTTGAGTAAATTACAGCAATATACTACCTATTATATAGTATATAATATAGTACCTTCCTATATAAAGTTACCCTTCTCGGCGATATTTTTGACGTCGTATATTATGTAGGTATATAATAATAATAATAATAATATTATTATTTGTATCGTTTACCGCGCCGTCGTCAGCCCCCCACGTTTAGGAAATTATACGTTTCGTCGGGCGAATATTATTATAAACGGACAGCCGAAGGCGTGTTCTAATCGAGTGGGAAGTCGTATACAGTTTTTTTCCTCCACGAAAACACGTGTACACATAATAATAATATTTTCCCCGAGTCGTATCGCGGCGTTTACGCGCATATCATAATATAATATAATAAACGCGTATATGCATATACGATGTCGGTTGGAATAGGTCACAATATATTATCTAATATTGCAATTTTTTCCCTATACCCGTAGTATATATAAATTGTAAATAAAGTATCGGCATAAGGTACATCAGGAGGCCGCTCTTGGGTGAGGGGGGCTTGTGCGGACCAAGCCCTGGTGTTGCGCTCAAAAAACAATATAAATTGATAAATTGCATTACATGTGTATGGAATTTTTTGTAATCATTAAATTTTAAGAAACAATATTTTCTTACAATCTTTAGAATACATAATACGAATTTGTATTATATGTATTTATCTTACAGACATTTATCGGCTATCGCCCATCGATTAGCTAAATTGAAGTGCGTTAACTAATCAATGATCATAATAATTAGTAATAAATAATGCTTGTCGCCTGACTGTCCCCATTGGTTATTAATGGTATTAAGTTTATTTCTGATATGGAATGATATAGAATTGTAGAAACATTTTATGGATTTACAGATGTTATACTAACAGATACGAATAGTTAGAATATAAAAATGGAAATTTAGTATTGATTTGTTTCACGAATTAAAAAAATGTTGTCAAACACCAAATGAAAAATAAATACTTCTTAAGAATGTCTCGATGTTCTAAATACTGACCTCTTATTCATTTCCCGATAATTCTGTATAGCATTAATAATCATCATATATTTTCTATTGTTTCTTCTCAAATCATTTTTGTGCTATTTATTAAATTTATACAATTATACCAAACAGTGAACACAGCATTAAAATTATTTTTTTTTTTTTTTTGTTGAAAAATGTTTGACTGTGTGACGATTTAAACTAAGTATAAAATAGTTACCCAAATAAACATTTTTTTGATTCAAATCGTTGTACTTACATCCGATTAAAAAATATGTGTCTTGAACGCGTTATGTTAGGATAGAAGTAAGTGCAGAACTGCAAATGGGTCGCACAATGATGTTTTGTTGCTAGCTTCACAAATCTAAAGGTCCTATAGTGCAGTGGCGCATAATATTATAAGGATTTCAATTTTTATTTGGGGGGGGGAGGAAGGCAAATATAAATCTTGAGTCAGGATTTTTGACAATATAATTAATAATAATAATTGCACATACATTTTATTTTAAGGGGGAGGTTGAACCCCCAACTCCCCCACCACCTATATGCTTCAATGTCCTTAAGTCTATAACCAATGCCTTCGTTTGTTTTCTATATTTCACGCTATAGCCTATAATATATAGAGGCACATGAAACTATTGTTTGGATCTTTGTCCTGAAATATCGACGAACGAAAATGTCAAATGCGAAAACATTTGAGAAACAGATGATTAAAGTATATTAAGGTATACGTGATACATCGGCACATCGCGTCTTCCAAGTATAAAAACACTTTACTCGTGTGCGTATATCTCTCGCTTTTTAATAGCTATTTGAGTATCGACTTGATAATATCGTCTACCCGAGTCGGACCAGACAGCGTTATAAATGTAATCACCGAATCTAGGTATAACCTTATACATTTTTATACTTTACAAAATAACATACTACACGTATTTTTTTTTTATATTACCTATATACGCAGAGACACTGCAGAGTACTCGAGTTTTGAAGACTATGATATACGTCGTTCGTACAAGCAGTTGTTAAATTTTTAGTTTCGAGTGTGATGGTTATATCTTATATATTGAAACCTCACAGGGTCGCGAGTTATTTCGGTACTCGTGCCTGGTCTCTCTATATAAGCTACATTATAGCCTATTTGGCTGGTCCTGATTATTGATTACAAAAAAATTAATTGAAACTTAAGCTAATCAGTGAACGTATCAATTTGTCGTAAATATTAAACCCCTAAAACAATTTATATATTAGTTGGAGATATCAAGTTTTTAAACGGTGTATATGCGTATACCTACCAGCTAATATATAATTATTTACGTCAAATAATAAATGCATTGGAGAAAATCCAAGACCCCAACTGCAGGGTGTGTTGAGGAACCCTTCATAATATTTCGTCGAGACACGCCTATGCTACTGAACAATTATTAATATTTGTTTCTTGAAATTCTTATAGCTTTTAATCATACACAAATAGCGGAACAATGATATTTTCTGTTTGAAACTACATAACAATGCGAATACTATATCACGGTACATTTCGTCAGTTATTGAGTGTATAATCGAAAATTATAAATAGGTCAAAACTACACGTTTATAATTATTTTTATTATTTTGAAAAAAACATTGTGCGTATGCAGATTATGATATGTTATAACAAAACCAGGGTTTGAATTTTAGTTACCTAGATAAAATATAAATTAGAATCATATCTAAATTAAAACAATTAAAATCAATGCTTTAGATAATACTATTATGTTGTTGTTTGAGATTAAAAAAACACACATTTTTTACTTCTTTAATTGCCGTTTTACATGTCAATAAATGTTCCCATAAAGATTAGGAAAACTAATAATAACTCTTAAACGGTTGTATAAAATTGTTACGATTAAATTATAATCAAGGTTGTTACTTATTATGGCATACATACAGTAATATTATGCGTTGCTATGAAAATGCATATATTTCATAGAAGCTATCGTGGATACAAATAAATCGACGTCTTCTCCTGCGGCAGTGCATTGTGCATAATAATAATATTCAGCCATATAGTCTGCATTGTGTATCTTCATATCCTATATAATATTATACCTAAGCCTATATGGTCTTGTATATGGTCCACAGATGCCGACAAATAGAGCGGTTACCTGCGTGTGAAGAAATGTCCCGATTTCTTTGAACGTCATATTATTATTATATATAGGCACAGTCGTACAGAATAATATAGCGAAACGAACAATATTATTAGTACCTACCTATATATATTTAGAAACATCTTCCATTCGGCTTTCAATGACCCAAAACGCGCCGTCGACCGTTTTTCCAATGACGCAATACGGATGACACGCAAACAATATAATAGAAAAAAAAATCCGCTTGACCCTCACACCGGGGTTAGAGTGAAAAAATTTGTTATAAACACAAATAAAATCGGTCGCCGACAATGCGGGGTACAATCTTTTTTCCTCTTATTTTTTCCCACCGCACTCCGTGTGTCCAACGATTTCGCTCGACACAAACCAATAAATTCACCATCCACTCGTCCTTCGACCATTATTATCCGGCCAAAAAGGGTTTCTCGGCGGACCTAAATTATATTGCATTTCTACAAAATGTCACGAAATGTACGGGACCGTGCACCACGTGTCATCGGCGGTAGTGCACATTGCGTATACGTATATATATTATAATATGCTGTACAGCGTGCGAGTATATTATATTATATGTGTATGACGACTGCTACAAAGCGACAATAGTAGGTGGCACACGTGATTTATTGGACCCTTAACCCTTCTCGACCGAATAATAATTTGCCGTGAAAATGAGCTGCGCCCTGTTTCCATGTCGTGTACTCATGTATATATATATAAGTGCCAGTATGTGTATTATATTATATTATATGAATATGATGTGCAATACAAATATATACAATAAAACCCAATAAATTATATACTTCACAGTTCACAATACGCGTCTTGTACACAAAATGATGCATACTTACGCGGATTGGGAGCGAACGAGTTCGTTGGTGTATTCAAAATCCGTTTAACGGATTCAATTCATCTATACTGACTGCTGCATGCAGTATAATAATATTATTGCCAAGACGAGACCTCTATTATGTTCATCGTGTTGGTACAATATATATATATATATATATATATATACGGTCGACAGTCGAGGACATATGGATATAGTCCGCACTGTTCAAATTCTATATAGAGGCCGGAAACGAATTCTCCACACCGGAAAATCTGTATGAAAACCTAACCTAATAGTTATAGTTCAACCCTTAGAAAATGTAAATTATTTATGTAAATGTAGGTATATAGGTTAATCTAATGTTAATAATTAATTAATGTAAGCTAATAAGTAATAATCATGGACAGTTGGGAGTTATTCATTTCCGCCAAAACAAAAATGTTAATTACCACCAACAATGTCACGTTTCCACCAAAGTGAAAAAAGTTTTCTTTTCGACCAAATCTAGGCAGTCATAGGGTACTGTTTAACTGCTATGAAATATTCCATACGAGTACTTAATATTAGTAATTGTATATTTATTGCGGTTGGCGTGCGTTAATTAATATGTTTTGAATATTTGATTTTTTTGATTTTTGGATATCTAATTTAGAATTATTTATATTTGTATACACATCAGTTTTAGCACTTGAAATAAATATGTTTAAAAATATATTAATATTACGATGCAATTTTAAGAACTATTTCAACTTGAGATGTGCATGGAATGATTCGCAATTGTATGTTCTGCGTGAACTATATCACTGAAATTGGGTCATACTGTGGGTGGAAGCGTATAGATACTATTTTCAGAAATAAATTTTTTAGAATACCATTAAACAGTAACTGCATAAAACTATGACTAGGTAGAGATCCTCAAATCTCAAACTATAATTTTTGAAAAAAAATTATTTTGTGGAAACGAAAATTTAGGTTTGGGTGGAAACAATGTGCACACCCATGCATTGATGCTCAAATATTAATAATAATATTATTGTGCCAATTAATCGAGCGCGTGATCGAGTAACATGGTAAAATATATTGTTGAAAGTCGCTTACACTATATGGAATGTGAGAGAGAGATTGAATTGCTATTTGGTATTTAGCATAATTTTGCTCGTTCGATGTTGTCCGATAGTAAATATTATGTGAGTCATTTGCATATATTATTATTTATAATACAATTGGATTATATCAATAAATTTACTAGCGGATATACTATTATAGCCATATAATATCGGCGAATTTAACAATAATTGCATTAATATTTTAAAAGACACTAAATTATAAACATGTAAAAAACAAAACTAAATATTGTAATTTACTAGGTACGTCACGTTTATATAGACAATATATCAATATATATATATATATACTATCTAGGTATGTAATTAATTTGGTGAAGACGTAAAGTGAAGCCTGCAATACAATTCATAAATTACTAGTATTTCGAATTCTGTAATTTTCGTTGAACCGTGGTCTAAAAAGAACTGAAAAAAGAGATTGGCGTGTCACAGTGTTTGTATTAATTAAATTCATATTTTTATTTTGAACACTAATTGTATCCATTTGGCTTTTTTTTGTTACATCATAATATGCATTAGATATATTCTTGAACATTTTCTTTTGAGATTTTAATGCCAGGGTATGTGTCTCTGCAGACTTGTTTAGCTATACATTTTAAACCGATTGCTGACATATACATAATATAACGGGACTTTTTGAAAAACGAAAATGTCAAAATCTTGTTTGTATGGCACAATATTACCTAAATAAAAAAAAAAACGTGCGCTTATTGTATACTTTGGCCTTTATTTGTGCGTCCATAAATCGTATACAGACAATGTGACATTGTCTGATAAACATTTGACCAACATATTATGTAGGATCAATCGATGTAATTGACTCATTGGGTCACACAGGGTTAGCCTAAACATTCAAAACAAAAACAATTTTAAATGACGGACTTGACTGAGGTCAGTATTATGCGTAAGAAGGTCCTAAATTAAATACATTTGAAATGTTTCATTTGTTCTCTGTAATCAAAACAAAACGAGGCATAACAATAATATTATAATTATTGCTATAAAAAAACCATTTGTTCGTAGAATGAAAAACGTATTTTTTTGCAATTACGCATTGTCTATCGCATATATACGATACCCTAAACGTGGCCTCTCCACATGTGTTTGAAATTAGAAAAAACAATACAATTAATATTCTAGCTCGTCGTAATTACGGTTTATTGATTGTGTGTTTTATAGAGATCAATATACATGACGTTATTTGCGCAATTGCGTTCGGACTCTTGTATGCATGTCTCCAATAATGATAATTTTTCTTATTACGTTGCAGAAAAATGACCAAAGTTTGTACATAAGTATGCTATATACAGACCCTATTACTATCAGACATTTGTGATTATAACCTAGATGTATATTTTTTCAGGTTCCAATATTTCTCCTCCCGACCTTGCATCTATTACAAAATCACAGTTCGCCGTCTCGCCGATATTTCTGCCATAAAATCGTTACCATATATATTTTTTTTAGCATTCCGACGGGTTCTCTGTTGAATATATTTATAGTTTACTGTAGTTACTGTGCCCATAATTATTAATGTTTCACCGTTTCAGTTTAAGACATTCTAAACGGCTGAAGAAACTCAATAAACGCAATATAGAAAGAGAAAGAAAACTACGAATACAAATTTGATTGCATGTACAATATGTGTCACATATTTTATTATATATTCGTACATTCTAATAAACTGTTTGTATCGAGTGTATAAGTGAGTACTATTATAGGACTTGGACACTTCTTCGGAAAAACAAAAATACGTTCACGTTGTCGCAATTTATATATGTACTTACATCGTGTACGCGTAGTATATTTACGCTTGTTTCCCGTCAGATTATATTTTGACGATTTTAATCGTCTTAAATGTGGGATGGGTTCAAGTTTCGTATAATAAATTGTGTACACAAATTGTACTACTTTTGTGGTAAACGTTGTGTGCCGAGGGCCATCATGCAGTATAATCAAGTCACATATTTTACGTACTACGATACAAGTAGAGTATATACTTTAAACAGATCGTTTGCAGCTGTGTATATATAATAAAACGAAGGGGTTCATTTTAGCACATGTGTATGCATTTTAGCTGACAGAAAAGCGAAAAAAGATGTTCAAAATTTAGTGTACGACTGTGTAAGTGATAAATATAGTGTGAGGTAAAACTTGAATCGCTATACAAATTAAAAGACTTACAGGGTGTGTACCAGTAGAAATAATGGTTTTTACTTTTTTGACAGTTGTATACGGTATTTTTATAGGATCGTTATAAAGTGATGGCAAATAACTCAAACGAGTTAAATAACAGAGTTGTAAAATTAAAAAGTAATTTTATTGCTGAATGTTTGATGTACTAAAAACGTACTGCTATATATATTTATTATTTTTATTAGCTTGAATATATGTTAGATATCTTATGTTTTTCATTTTATTATTATTAAGATTTAAACATATTATTGTGTACTATTAATAAACGTAACGTACAAATTAAAAATGATTCAAAAATTCTAATATCCACTACATAGACATTAATTTTTAAAATATAAATATTAAAAATTCTCTTGGTACTATAATAACTTTTTTAAATGTTCGACAGCTTAACATATTTTGTGGATGATGTACATCGACATATTATCTACTATTACTATTACCTATAAAATATTATGATTGTACCTACTATACAATATTTTTTCGAATGCTCTTATGTGAAGATATTATGTCAACCATGCAATTTAATTGTTTTCGAGGTTTTTTATAATTTTGATTTTAATAGAAAGTTTGATTTAAATGCTGAATTAAAATTTTTTAGTTAAAACACTAAAAGTCGCAGAAAGTGAAGAAAATGAAATAAAATACTAAATTCTTATACGAAAAATAAAACTTAAATAACAATATTTATACCTGTTTATATTTTGCAATATTATAAATTATTAGAAGAGAAATATTTTACACTCCATGAATTATTATGTAGTTTACAATAACGAAAATTGTCTTCAAACTGCTTGCGTTGGAATTTATTAAAACCACTTAATGTTTATGAAAGGTGGGAAATTATTTGTTTATTTAGCAGCTCAGTATCATAATTTCTCTCCTTGAACAAGTCTTATATTTTATAACACACTATATATGTATAGATACAAGATACAAGATACATATTTACAAGTGTCGGTACCGCTATATGATGCAGGTATTTCTTAAATCAATTTTATCTTTTCAAATAAAAATTCACCTACACGATGTTTGAATAGAATCAAACTATATAAACTGTCAAGTGCTGCTTATGCGTTGAAGCGAATATTTCTGTCAATATTAAAAACTACAGACACATATATTTTCTTGTAAATTGTTCGTTGTGCAATCGATCGCCATGTATATAACAATATTATGATCAATAACAGATGTATATATTATGTATAATAGTCGTATACGACCTGCAGAGTGCGCAATCGACGTAATCCGCTTTTCGTCTGCAGTGTATAAAATAATATTATAACGGTACAATATTGTACGTGTATGGGATGAAAAAAAACCCTTTGAACCCTCCCCCGAAAATATCCTAGTTCCGGTTCGAGATCATTTGCAATTTTATATAGTCTTAAAATTATACTCCGGAAATTCAATCAGTCTTCATCGACACACCCGACCAAGAAAAAAAAGGATGTAGCTGCAGATATGAATACTATAAATGTTATACGGTCGTGGGAACCGGCGAATGTACCGTTGTTTTCTTATATTATTTTTAACACCATCGATTTTCGCCTACCTTGTCCCTCGAGGGTATACATACGATTTTTTTCGCCCGCCGTACACATATATATATAAATAGTCTTAACCCTTTTGGCCCGTCTGCGTGTCTGCGTAAATGTGTATACTGCAGGTACCGTTATAGTATAGTGTATATTATACCCACCCGACATATATCAGCCATTACCCGACCGATTCGATCTATAGACTGCTGCTGCTCCACCACCGCAACGTGCAGACGACTGCGAGGTCCGCGAGCCGACGATGTTCATTAAAAAAACACCCATTTTTTCACCGTTGCTATAATATTACGATTATCATTATGTTCCCTGCGCGCGTATATTATATGCGTGCGAGCGGGTTGTATATATAATATACATATACCTACACGGCACATACGCGTATACGCATTTAATGTATATATATTGTAATAATGGTTTGAGGATTTCTTTTTTCTTCCTGTCAGGTCTTGACAATGATCGCGGCACCTGTTTGGATTTTATCCCGCCCACGCGTAGGTACCTTCATATGTATATTTATGCCTCCGCGCGACTGGATAACAATGGGAAAGGGGTGTTTGCCTTTTCTTCGCCATACGCGCACTGCACCGCCGCACTGTCGAGGTAAACAAAAGTATATATAGGCACAGTGTGTGTATATGCGTATAAAAAAAACACATAATATATATAAATATAGTAGGGTGATAATTATTATTATATACGTTTTATTTGCATTTGTTTCGACCGAGTTTATCAAAACGCGTATACATAAAAGGTACCTATATAACGTATGATATATATATATATATATATATATATGGTATACCTTCCGTATATAGTAAGAAAAAATAGAATCAAGGTGTGTGTAAGAGAGAGAGAGAGAGAGAGAAAGAGTGTGTGTGAGTGTGAGTGCAGGTGCGGCCGCCGTGTGTGCCTACTCGATTTTATTTGTAACATCGTGAAAGCGATCAGTGATCATAATCTATAACAGCGTCTTCTGTGTTCCGCGTGTATAATATTATAATTTATAATATAATATACATCATAATACATACGCGCGCGTAGATACAATGCGATTACACGAAGACGTAAAATATCGATTGGTAATTGGTAACTCAATATGTCATAGTACATAATTTATATGGTTCTCATCGTCCAACGTGGAAAACCAAAAACTTTTTGAACTGGAAGATATGCGTAACACGAGACGTTCGAAAACTTTGGTTACAAAACACAATTTAATACCCGTCGACACCGCAATAGTAAATACCCATCGGTTCACTGGCGAAGTCCATAAAATTATAGAAATAAAAAACAATGTAGGAAAACGAAAGTAATACTCCAATATTATATGCCTATCGTTGTCGTACACGATATATAACAATATATTATAGGTATTAGGTATACAAATCAAGTACACCGAAAATCTCATGTCTAAATAAAAAAATGCACCTTCATGTGTATACGATACATATTATATATTATAATACACAGAGCACACTGCACATGATATCATGATAATCAAAAACCTGTATTCGCCCGTTTGGATACAAATATAAATTATAAATCAATCGGTATTTATTATATTATTTCATAAACTCGATCTTCCGTCTCGAAGGCATCGGGGACGTAAAAATGTAAAATATATAATGTTATCAATATTATTTACAACCTAGTTATTATACACGGTCTATCCTTATCTTTTTTTGTATATATTATAATATGATATAAGGGTATAAATGCGATAATTTTTATCATATTTATGCATGTGAATTCTATACACAGATGTTGATCGGGGTGGTCGTTCAGGTCGTTATGAGACAGTATGGAAGGAAGTTAATACGAAAGCCAAAAGCTATTATAATACCTACAAGTCAGCTATAATAGCTGAATATTGCCTATACATATACATAACATTATACGAATGTATATAATATTATATTATTGATTTATAGCGCACATAGTGCACAGTTTAATACTGTTGCATAGTGATTGTTCCTAAAATATCTGTTTGTGTTTGATGTTTGAATATATTAAGTCCGCGTGGTACACGATACCTACGTTTTGTTTAGTTAGACTAAATACGTAAAAAATTATTTGATATTTTAGTATTTTACAGTTATAACATTATAATATTATATAAGCATTGGAGTTAAACCCATCTTTACATATTACAAAGGTATCACTAAAAATAAAAATTCTTATCGTATTAGTTAAACAATAAATATTTTACAAAACATTTATCATCAATTTTAACAATATCAGTGCTGGCTTAATGCGAGGATAATATATTATATTATAGAAGGTGATCGATTGTAGCATTTAAAGTTTTTAAGTATCGCGTTCATTATTTTGAAAAGTTTCAAATTTTTTTACATAAGTAATCTGATATCATTTGCAAAGCAATATTCACTTAATACTCCGTTCATCGACATATTAAAATTTAAATACTTATACAACAAGTTATAAACTTATACAACTCATTAACTTCGTTTAAAATTTGAAGTGTGTATCAAAGTACTTTTAAAAACACTGTGCTTCGGAAAATGATATAACAAATGTAAATCAAAACGAAAAAAACTTTTAAAAAAAAAAATAGCGAAAAACATTGTAAAAACTAAAAATATATATATTTTTAAAAATGTTATTTGCAATGATATAAAATTATGTAAAAGTAGAGAAAAAAGTTAAAACTCTTCGAGATAATGTGTAGGTAGACGCTTAAATTGATCACATTGTATATGCGTGGAATATTAAAATAATTGCTATTTGCTGCAGTATAATAATTTTAAAAAATTGTAATTGACCAATTATATGAATTGCAGAAAAAATCGATTTGCACAGCGTTCGAGATATAATTTTTTATAATTTCGATCCACAACGAACTGACATATATTATAAAACCAATACCTATATAAAGATAAAAGAGGTGCCCGAGCAGCATTTTGTAGATGTATGTTTTTGTCATTCTTTCGCGATATTATGCCGTTTTTTACGTTATGTAACTGTTGCGTAATTTTGATTATTCCGATGTGAAATCTAATTTAATATTCGCGTGCGAGTGTTAGAAACTTTTATGAAAGTAGGTCATTTGGCAATGGGCGAATGCAAAAAAATGTAAAAAGTAAACACGTGTGAGTGGCCTCAACAATATACGCACAGCAATCGAAGTTTATCATAAAACAGCACCTTCAACTGATTTGGTTATATTATTTCATTTCTACATTGGTTTTTCATGAAAACAATATGGCCGTTTTTATTACAGCGAAAAAACTACATACCTAATCTAAAATTACAAATTAAAATATTCCTTTATAATCAGTAGGTAATTACCATCCTATAGCATTCGTACCGCCATTCGATGTAATGCCATTCGTATTGTTTTAGATTTTGTTTATTCTAAAACGAATCATTTAATAATACGTAATCGTAATGATTTTACATTACTATGGTACAATAATTATAAACATTCTGTACCTAATCATGTCATACATTTTGATAACCATTTATCATGAATATTATGCATGATGTATATAGCATATAATGCTAAGTATTATATAATATTTTGCTCATATATAATGTACCTATATGGCTATATTATGTCGTTTAACATGGCATTATTCTGTTACCAACGAACATTTCGCTTTTTATGTATATACATATATATTTTATAGCAGTACTATCTAATCCAATGTATTTTTTTTTCGTTTTCAGTAACTGATAGTTGGCAAACAAGTTTGTATAAATTATTTAATTCAATTTTTTTTAACGTGAAAATTAATGTATGTAAAATATTATTTATAATTCGATTATTTACTTACACAATAACCATAGGTACCTATACTTACTTGTACATTTTTAAAATTGAAAATTTTTATATTTTATATTATTATACATAAGTGCTGTGTATTAACCTGTTAAACATTTAGACTTTACCGTAGTTCCGAGTTAATTTCTCGAAATTACGAATATGACCTTTTGTTTGGACTTTATACATAATATATAATTGTTCTATGTAAGTCTCAAACTGCGATTTGTTGTGGCCATACTGTATTTATTGAAATACATTTGTTAGTTTGGCGAATGTTAAAAATGTAAAGTTGTAACTAAACAAAATACTTTAAATACATATGTATATTGCCATACATAGGGACAGTTAAATAAATTATACATTTAATTCATATATTATAAATAAATACTTTCGTACAAAACCAATAATTTATCTTGCATACAATTTTTAATTAAATTATAGTGGTCAGTGGTGCCTATGAAAACTGAGGAACCTAATAAGTAATATTTTTAATTTTTGTTTTTAATAACTTGTTGCAGGCAAAGCTTACATTTGTTCCGAGTATTTAATCGATTAATTGTTATTACCACAATTATTAAAATTGTTGCAATCATTATTCACTTTATTCAAATCAATAAATTCCATGTTTTCTTCGAAATGATAACTATCAAAAATATTTTAAATAACATTATATTAACTTAATCAAATTTAACTTATTAAGAACCTAATAAGTGTTTATTACCAAATGCTATTATCTTTTTATGAGCATTATAATAATTAATAGTATATATAAGTTCATTTTTCACAAACATTTTAAATTAATTATTTTATGCATATTATTATAATTTATAGGCAGTAAGCCATAGATTATTGCGTAATATTTACTAATTTTTATAAGATACATAATTTATTTGAAAGTTTTACCGATTATATGAGTATATTCTATATACACAAATACATAGATAATAATATCATCTAATAACTGAATAAAATCATTTTTTATAGTTTTAACTTGAACATAATATTATATGATCATAATAACTTAGGACAACTTAAATATTGTAATAACTACAGCATATTTATACAAACTATAATTTGTTTGCCATTGTTGCAGTTAAATTGTTATTGCCAGTTTAAATTGTTTAGAGGTATTTAAAATGTAGTTGATTTATTTTTATGGCTGTAACTACAAAATAAAATAAATATTTTTACGGTCATACATAAAATAAATACATACTATATTTTTGTTCCAAAAATAATATAAATTTACACCATCATATCAATATATCCTTAAACATAAACAAATTAAAAACGATCGATCATGAATGCACCATGCACACGTATAATGTATAATGTATTACGTATATTTATTATTATAACAATCTGCATTCTATATTATTATAAAAGCAATGGTAGGTAATTCGAATATTGAAATCAACATCACAGGTATGCATGTGCGACATTACGTTATCCCCCTCGGTTTGGCTTTTCAACCGAATAATAATATTATATGTTTATCTGACTTAAGTGTCAAGTCATTACACGCAGATGATATCGATGACCCGGGTACTACAACACCGGGACATGCGTATTTCGCTTTTAGCACCATAATAATATTGTTATTACACCACGATATTGTACATTATTATTTCATCGTCGTTTGGGGTTTGGGGAGTTTTAATTTCGCCGCAGACACTATTGTTGATATTTTCTTTGATTATGTCTGGTCGCACGAACAATAAGAGGGAGCTTGATAGCGTGTGTGTGAGTGTGTGTGCGTGTTTGTGCGCGTGTGTGTGTGCGTTTGTGCGTGAGTGTGCGCGGGATAGGGTGAGCGAGAGAGAGTGAGTGAGTCAGATAGTCGAGTACGGGAGATGACGTTTCTTGTGTGTTTATGTTCGACCATTAACATTCCACTCTCCGTGCATAAAAATATTATTTATCTTATACCGTATTATAGACGACGACGAATCATCGTCTGCGAGCAAATCTATCATGAATAAAATTTTTTTTTTATAAAAAAAGGGTGTGTTTTTTTCTCGTTCCAGTCTACGCGTAGTGAGTGTGTGTGTAGGTTGTCAGACGAAGGGAGAGAAAATAGCTATATAAGATTTTTGTGACTGGTTTGTTCGGGATGCAGTAGAACTGGTTTTTATTATTATTATTATTATATAGTGAGGCTCACTGCCGCCGCCGCCGCCGCCGTCGTCGTCGTCGTCGTCGTCGTCGAGACAAGTGCTGCCGTTCCTGTCCGGAGAACCGAATATTCCAAGGCCATTGCATAAAAAAAAATATATATATATATAAATAATAATAACAAGATGAAAAACACCGTCTGAAGACGGCGGAAGGGTTAAAACCGAGGAGCGTCGCCGACCCCCTCGCGCGCGCGCAAGCACTGCCACAGTCATTAGCACAAGGGCACCTCTAATTTCCCTCCCCCCGCCTCCACCGCTGCCGTATCGTCATCGCGTTCATGGACCACTAAACGTCTTGTCACGGAACGATGAAATTCATGTAGACCGAGGGACGTGTCTGACGACGTCTCTGACCGCCGTCTCCTGCAGTATCTACGCCACCTATACATATATTATATTATTATATACCTACTTATTATTTCTATTCATATTCATATTCATATTCATATTATTATTATTATTGTATGTGTATATACGCTCCTTCTTCAATCGATCATAATATTTTGGGTCGAAAACCGGGAGAACGAAAACCGCTAGAAATGGTGCGTGTCCCTCGGTCGGGGTCGAGATTTATTGCGACCCCGGTGATGTTGCGGACAAAAGGCACGCATTTATAGTGTGCGCGTGCAGTGTGTGTGTGTGTATATAGTACGGAGTTATATTATATAGTGTGTTGAATACGTGTATAATAATAACATGAACGTTGTTACGTAACCTTATGCTATTATGTTGGTTTTTTTTTCGTCTTAAGGTGATTTATACACCGTATGTACCGGTGCCGCCCTGTCCGGGGGACCCGGACGTTTTGCCGACAAATGTTACGTTTTCATTTCGACGACAATAAACAGAGAAGAGGAAAAAGGAGACAATCCGATGACAGCGGCGCACGATATTAAATAATGGCCGAATCAAGACTACAGAGAAATAATAGAAATGACCGCGTGAACGGTATAAAATAACATAATGTAATATACCATATTATTATTATATCTTTATGGTACCTATATAATACTATATTGTAAGTATCGTATCTGTACGCATATTTATTGCGCGTGCGCTTCGCAACAATACGTCGGCGTGACCTACGTAACAATTTTTGCTTTCCACGAAATGTACGGTAAACAATTATTGGTATTTCGGTTTTGAGTAGATTTACTATTATTGTTATCGACTTATCTCATCTACTTTGTTATATATTCTGTGGTTTTATGCTTGGATAATACAATATTATCCATAAGGTTTTATGATTCCGGCGGGAGAGCATAATATTCTGTTGCGTGCGCCGCGTGTTCGATCAAAGTGAAAAGCGGAGAAAATAGCGTCGGAATTGAATTGACACTGATGCGGTTCAAGGTTTTCCAAAGCATTGCACGTCATGTGATATTGTAATATATTACTATTATATTTTAAAATTTTAACAGACCGTACCTATACAAAATCAATGAAATATGTGTTTTCGGTGTCAGCGACTGCGTAGGTATAATAATATATTATTATATATTTATATTATGTATCTTTATTGATTGGGAGGTCCATTATTATAAACTGTCGCCGTCAAGATATTAACATTGGCATATTATAATTGTCGGCTGATAAGCCCGTGGTTATCCCGATGATTATCATTATTTTGATACATATTATTAAGTGGTATACTGGACGGTATACAACACATATTTTATTGGGACGTTTCACGGAGGAAAATAAAACGATTGTTTTGATCAAATTAAATTACATTTTCTTATCTCGGAAACTCAAGGTTGTACCAGAAAAAGTAATTTATGTTGTTGGAAATTCGTAATTACTATTGTAGTGGAAAACGTTAATCGAATTCAACAACTGCCGCGGACATGTTATTATTTTTTGTGTTATCTAAATATCTAATACATATTGACAGCCTGCACGTTGATTTTCGTATGAAAATTCCTCAATGAATATTGAATAATAATATTTTGATTGCCCTATCGAAACGAACATTAGACGATTTGACCACATAATTCAAAATGTTTCAATATTTTTTTAAATTATTGTCAAATTTATTTTCCAAGGTGAAATGTAGGTCACCGATTTATTATTACCTATACATTCGCGTGTTAGTCGTTAGGTACTAACTTTCATAGTTATGACACGTTACCGTATCGTGTCTATAGTGACAAATTCGTATAGGTGTTGAAGTGAAGTTCGATTTAGCGAGAATTACTTCCACCTCTGGTCAAGTCACGGAACAATGTAAGTATAAAATTATAAATCGCTTATTTCCTTTTCGTTCATAATTGATATTTTTTTAGGACAGGCAGGTATTTTACATAATATCTCTGACGTTGATTATAGGAACGTATTCATCCATGATTATAATACGCAGTAACAACATCTTTATGTAAATATGTACAACAACTGTTTACAAAACGAATAACCAGCGGTCAGAAGTTAAAAAATTACCTATAAAATGTTTGATTAGAAGTTAGAACATCGGATTCTAGGAATAACGGGATGTCGGGGCGGTTTGGCGGCCATACGGAACGCCTAATATTCATCAAAACTCACCAGATTAAAATTAAAATATTGCTTTCGAAAATATACATAATATTATATTATATACATCTATTTTAGGGCATATTATACATAACAAAGTTGACGTTTCAGACAAATTATGAACTTATGAATTATGAAATTATAAATAGGTACTTTTAATTAATATAAAATGATACCAGCCTATACAGCTGCACGTAATGGGCATGAGGATAATAAAATGTGCGCAATAAATTGTAACTTTACGTTTTTTATAAGCAGGTGATTGTAAACTATAAAAATTATAAAATTTGATATAGTAATGTATAAGATTTTGGCGATTTTAGAAAATAATCTACAAGTGTAGAAAAATTTACTTACCAAGGTGGCTAAGTACGAATTGGTTAGGTTAGGTTAGGTTTTATTTTAAAAATATATTTCAATCCAAAAAACGGTGGGCACATTTTACTCTTTGTTTGGTCACGATTATTTAATATTTACATCAGCTTCCATAAAAACTGTTTTACAATGTACTGCCGTAGTACAAAATCTTTACTTTCAAAAGAAATAAAACTTTAACACGTACCTACATTAAATGTTTCACATATGACATAATATATAATAGTCGAGCCTTATTGTTAAGACCATAAAGTTAAATAAATAGACAGCTGTTAAAGTTTAATTGTTAATTTTTTTCTAACATAATCGAAGTATTATGTGGCTTATACGCTAGCCGATTAATCACCTAATGTGCTTGCCACTATTATAAATTATACATTTATACCTATAATATATAATACGAGTTTAATATTATAATATATTATTATGTAACTGGTACGTGCAAAACGCTTTTTAAGAAATAACGAAATAATAGGTAGGTACACGTATATAATTACAGGTTTAACCATAAACTTGGGAAAACGAGAACACCTACTTAACTTGTAATTCGCATTAATCTTACTATCACCTATAAAATAAGGTTTATAGCATTATAATTCCTTAAATTTCATAAATTTCATATAATTCAATTATTACAGTTTATAGATTGTTTGTATTATTATGAAAGTTAACTCATAAATAAAAGGTTTTTATTTTAACAACAAATTTATATCTTAAAACTTAATTGTGGTACTAACATAATAATATGTAATATGATTATTAATTATTATTTTGATTACATTTTAATTTATGACACGAATTATTTATCTTCAGAAAATCAAAGAAGCTATACTAACAATTTTATAAAAAATATCACCACAACTATGTATTCTATACGTATATGGCTACAATACGCCAATACCTATTTAATATTAATATTCATTATGCCACATACATTTATGAATTTATGATGCTATCTCATTACTCAGCCACCCAGGTGCTTGTATTTTTTAAGAAACATCATAAAATTACAAGATTACAGGGAGTAGTGACTTTGGTAATTTTTAAAAGAAATGTTTTTAAAAAAAACTGGAGAAGTCGCTCTGCTGTATAGTAGGTTTTGATGTGTATATTGTGTTAGATTTAAATTCAATGATAAATCATTGCATCATACAAAAATTGATTCTGAGTGTAGACGGTGTGTCAGCCTTTATTTCTAAGGATTTTTTTTTAATTGCTTTAATTATAAATTATAAATTATTATCTTTTGTAATTGTAGTACATGTTTAATCTTTTTAACAAAAGAAGACATTTTTGTCATCGGCTATAGAAGAACAACAAAAACAATTTGAACATTTAAAATATGTACTTACAATAAAAGGTAGGTAAATTAAATATATTTTATACGAAAATGAAATTGTGTATTTGTTTATCGAAAATGATGATTTAAGTAAGTAATTGTTAAAAATTGACTAATATTGTTTGAAAAAAAAAGTTATTTTAGTTGCAAAAATCCAAATGTTGTCGAAACTTAAACTTTAAATCAAAAATAAATAAATGTGGGGATAACTTGATATTATCAGATGTATCAAGATGACACAATAAATTACAAAAATTTAGATTAATTAAATTATCTAATATTTTTGAATTTTTACAAGCTAATTGTTTTAAATGTTGGATAGTTTATACATTTTAAGCATGGGGGAGCTGTAGTCTGCAAAGCTCACCTCTGGGGCCAGTGTCCACACATAGTTAAATGTCTCAAATCTAAATACTTGGATTTTAATATTTAATATATTGTAAAAAATTGAAAAAATACAAGAATAATTTTTACAGTTAAGTATAGAATAGGACTTAGGAAAAAAAGTGATCATTAAACTCGATAAACGTTTTTATTTAATGGTTCGTATTTAGAAAAGTCTAAGTTTAAGTGAATTTCAAACCTTGTACATATTTTAGAATTAAAAGTCTTAGCTTTAACAGTCGATGGTTTTATAATTATTTTTGTTATTTCTAACCCATTATAGTCATTAAAATCAACTAATTCCGGCTAATGTTCGTAGTGTACTTTTCTTAGGACAGGATATATTATTATAATATCTACTGAAAATAAACATTATTCTGATAAATAATTATCTTTGCGGCTTTGCACGGAGTGGATAAGGCGAAATTATAACTGCCTATACTAAATCACGACTGAATAATATCATCCTTAAATTATTATATGTAATTAAATAAAAATTAAATACATACAATTAAACATACAATTTTCTTGATAAAAATACTAAAAACACGCGAGAAACGATGCAGATGATTTTTACCATCATTATAGTAGGTATTTTGGACACGTTGGGACCAGTCCATTTTACCCATATTATGCGGATGCCCATATTATTATATTAACCGGTGCCACCCACATTAGGTGGAAATGCAGAATTCACTGTCTATAATAACTGCGAATTTTAATTGATATAATGATTATAGTTTTTATTTCTGATAATGAAAACTTATTATTATTTATCAATTACTTTTTATTTTTCAAATATAAATGTCATATTCACGCCTGTTTACGTATTTATTGATGCTTATTAATACAGTAACGTATATTTTAATACATAATAACATTATGCAATTTACTTATGGTATTCAAGTAAAAATAATTATTTTAAACTCACAAAATAGAGACCAAAAACTAAATGGATCATTTTTACAAATACTACGTTTAATAAAATTGAGTATTAAAGTGAAATGTTCCCCATCGAAAGTATATAGGTAATAATAATAACAATAATAAGAAATAGTGATCAATGATCTTCCTTTGAATAGAGATAATAGTTATTATAAACATAACGTCGTGTTTGAACGATATATTTTGTTATTACAGCGCAGAACACTATATATTGCTGGATATATAATATTACACGCACTATCTGTGAAACTATTTTTAACGCTTAAAAATATTTATATGCAGAGTGATTTAACAAGCATGCTCACCCTATTTTTTTTTCAATAATGCAGTTATTTAAAATCAGATTTTTGTATGTTTTAAACAGTTAAATACCATATTTTTAAATTCTTGAGATTTTTAGTAGCTACTTAAGGGGTGTCCTGTGAAGATACAAACTTCTGTTTTTCAAATGAGAGCCCCTCTTCTGTACTCTCAAATATTTTGCGGATAATTTTCCTAAAAATATTGACGTATCATAATTAAAATATGGACGAGTAGTTTTTGAGTTATTTAACTGTGTGTACTAAAGATTAAGGATAATATAGATCCGAGATAATGGGTTTGCAAGAAATCGGGTCTAAGGGATTTAAAAATTTTAGTTTTTAATAATAATCTATCAAAATTAATAATTTTTAAAAATAGTCCAATTATTATAATATATACCGGGTGATTCTTTTATCATTGAACACTCATTATTTCAAAGTGTAAATTTTTTTGAAAATATTTTTTTACATAGTTTCAAGTCACTTATAAAACAACGTTTTTCTTAAAAAAATTTATTTTTAAATATTTTTTATCCTTATAATTTTTTAAGTTTTTTACTTTTTTGAATGGCAACATTGGGTTTTAATTTTATATTCCAAAGCAGAATATTTTTATTAGTATTTTGATACATGAAAATCAAATTCGGGACTAGTAGTTTAAGAGTTATAAATATTCCAAGTTTAGATGAGCGGAGAAGTGGAAAAACATTTCGCGGGGTAACCCTGTACCA
>NC_042494.1:51794615-51798515 GCF_005508785.2 Acyrthosiphon pisum | reverse complement strand
TAAAAAACTTAAAAATTATAAGGATAAAAAATATTTTAAAATAAGATTTTTTAATACAAACGTTGTTTTTTAAAAACTTGAAACTATGTAAAAAAATATTTTCAAAAACATCAACACTTTTTGAAATAATGAGTGTTCAATGATAAAAGAATCACCCGGTATATTATATTATAGACCCAATACAGTTATATATCTATTTTTAATGACTATTATCCTTAGTATAAATATTTTAATAACTGAGAAACTACTCGATCGAATTCTGAATTAGGTGCAGCAACATTTTCAAAAAAATTATCCACTAAATATTTACAGTAAAAAGGGGGTTCTAATTTGAAAAGTTTGTATCACCACAGTACCATTCAAGTAGTACAAACAATTTCAATAATTTGTAAAAATGAATTTTATGTGGATTGCAAACTTCTAGAAATCAAAATTTTAATAAATCTATCAATAAAGGAAAAATAGGGGGGTGAGCATGCTTGTTGAATCACCCTGTTCATTTTATAGTCGTTCTTAAGTGCAGTTTAAATTCGTTAATTCCGATTTCCACGACAAATTACGTTAGTGCTAATGTTGTTTCATTATTTTCGGAGTATTATTGCAGGTACACTACGGTACACCTAACACGGTACATGTCGAATGGGTACTTGGTAGGTGCGGTGTATAATATTATAATAACCTAACAGCTATAATGTAACCACTGTTTATTCCGAGTGCCTTGCGGAACGATAAACGGCAACACAACGTACACTTAGAAACTGGTTGGCAGGGAAGAACGAATTAATATTATCACGCATAATACGCGTCGCACACGGAATACAATAACGTCGTTGTGACGTGGGTTTATTTTTACGATAATTGTTTTTTAGCAGTCAAAACGACGGGAAAAATAGTAGTGAAAAAAAATAACGAATAAATAAAAGAATAGTTCACCCCCTACCCCACAGCGACGGGGTTACATAATATAATACACGTGAAATGCATGTGGTACGCAGCCGCCGGATAATTGCGCGGGGGTGTAACAGCACACCTTTCACACACACACACACACACACACACACACACACACACACATGCACAATCAATACAAACATCGAGAACGCGTGTTTTTTACGACATGCGGGGAGACACAGCAATTTAAAGGGTTGGTGGAAAACGAAAAAATAATAAAAAACAAAAAAAAAGGATATCGCCTAATTTTCAATTTTTTGTTACTTTTATTTACCACACGATTCTCACGGTTTTCTCAATCTCATTTACAGGGTGTGATGTGTACGGTGCCCGTAATATACGCGACGGAACGAATGGCGTGCAACAATGGGATTTCGCCAGCAGACGGTACCGTCGATTTATATCAATTATTATCCGTCAACGCCTCGGCCGCGTGCATGTATATTATACAATGAACCAGCGTACACCTACGCCACATTATTGTTGTATTATTATTATAGTTGCATCTTCCTATGTATAGGACATTATAATATGCCGCGGAGACGTGCAGCGTACATGCGGATCGCGTTTTTTGATCGTTACGCACAATCCTTTTTACCTATCCGCTGCCATCGCGTCCGTCTGCTCTCCATATATTCTACAATACTTAATAATAATAATGTAAAGATAAAAGAGGTCACCGGCAGCTGGCGGGGCCGCCCGACCACCACGTCATCCGGGGAAAAATAATGGCATCCGAATATATTATAATATCACATTATATAGGTACACTACACACCGTACTCCAGCAGGTAACAATCCTCCACACACACACGTACATAATATTATTATTACCTCCCTGCAGTTTATTATATTTATTATATTATCTGCCGCTGTTTACAGGTGTTAAAACTGTACAACCGCGCAGACCCGGTATATACCTATATATCATATCCATGTGTGCACTTTGCCTCGAAAGGATATATTATTATTATTATTATATACACAAGAACATTGCACCGGGTGCTAATGAGACACCTCAGGTACTATTTTTCGTTCGAAACGGTCGGTTTATCGTGATAATGTACCTATACATAAGGTGTGTGTGTAAATTTCACGTTTATGCACCCTTTTTCGGCAGCCCTCATAAATCATCGTTTTATCGGTCGGTTTCCGAAAATACAATCCTCCGTCATACTATATAATAATAATACAATATAATATTATATTGTACAAGTATGAATTGCCCGCATTGTGTTACTGCAGTCTGCAAAAGTCAATTAACTCTTATCGCACGCTTTATTAATTTTAGTTCTATATATTATATAAGTTCATACGTGGAAATATTTTTTATTCCGTTTTCCATACACACAATCGTATTATTTGTTGTTTACGTGTCGATCGAAAATCATAACGAATATTAGGTAAGCACAGTAATTAATGTCTATATCAGGGATCAACTAGATTCCCGATAACAATATTGTTATTCTAGAATAATTTGTGCGGTTAATATACGTGACCTGGACGAGCTGGTCAAGAATAATTTTTTTATCGGTTTTTGTGTACTCTCTGTGGTGTGCATTTTTCATAACTACCGGATAAGCGCAGATAGTAGACGTCAGATATTGAATTAACGTATTTTATGCGGACTGGTGAAAGTGCTGAAATCATAATCGTGTGTACCCACTGATAATAAAAAGGTCAACCTTTAGACATTGATTTCTAATAATAAATTGTAGCCGCTTTATCGCGAACCCACCGCAACGTGATAACTGATAATATTTAGTTTTTACAAAGTACAATTCCATCAATCTATAGTCCGAATATAATATGATAGACCTCAGTTTATCACGCTATTTTTTTCTTATTTTCATGAATGCGACCTTTGATAACCTTTAACCGTGCTTTAAGTTAAGCATCATCGGTCCATAGATTACCAGACATGTATGAATGTGTGTGTGGGATGCAAGTCACAACAGACATTTAATATACAGTCATCGTCGTTGGAATTTTGAAGTAGGTAATGGCAAATATTATCGCGAATTACTTAAACTTTAGTCAAGTTTACTGGTAGTTGGTACAACATAGAACTAAAACGTTTATATTGTGTTTTGTGTTGACTTCGGTTGCAAAAATGCTATACGTTTATACAGACATCAGCTTAAGAAGTCGATTTGTTTTCTATTAAGAAAAATAAAATTATATGAACTAAAAAAAAACAGAAAACAAAGCATAAGTAGATTCAAAATATTATTATGCAACATTTAAAAAAATGCTATATATATAAATATATAATATTATCTATAGACTATAAATATATAATGAAATTATCGCAGATGAATACTTAAAACTTAAGAATCAATCAATTTAAACATTTTAAATACTTACAAATAATATGAATGCTGAAATACTATAAAGTTTTACTATATATTCATTATTCGTCTATTGACTATTATAGTATTTTTATTGTAACTTTGTAAGTATAATACAAATGACTAAAAATAATCGTGGTATAAGTTATTGTTATAATAATGTAGTGTGTACACTGTACTTAGACTTTAAACTGCTTTGAAATACAATATTTAGTAAAAACTCATAGAATTGTTTGTTTTTTTAAACTGTCACACACCAAATTTGAAAAATAATTATAAAATATTATAATATATTAAAATATTTAACCACTTTTCACCACAAGATATAAAAAAATTAAGTATCAATTTTGAGTTAACTTATGAGTCATAAGTTAGACGAATTTAGTTCGATGAGCAAATTCCTGATTTCTACCTATTATATTTTAGATTCTGAGTGAAACGATGAATGTATTGATTTTACAATGATGTGTGTTTTTTTTTTTATTTTTTTTTTTTTTTGTGTCTGTGTACACGATAAGTTGACGAAATAATGCTACGATTTTAAACTTCAGTATCTTGTTCGATCAGAAAGTGAATATCGTTGGTGCATTGGGGGAGG
>NC_042494.1:51642726-51793229 GCF_005508785.2 Acyrthosiphon pisum | reverse complement strand
CGGTTTTTTGTTGATGTATAACGCGTTATAAGTACCTAATAGATATTATGATATGATTAATTTGGAATTTATTATAGGTACCTATTATAGGTCAATTTTTTTTAAATACTATAGACTATAATATAATTTTATGTCTTATACCTAGACTGACATACCGTCCCCGCTCAGAATCGTTTTTCTTATACAATGATATTATATCATTGAATTCAAATTTAATACCATCCATTATACAGTGACCCACTTGTAACCTACTGTACAGCAGTACATCCACTTACCCACCTTTTTAATGTTAATACTTAATTTTAAAGCAAGTTATAGGTATTTTAAAATGGTAAATTGTTTGTGCATTTTAAAATAATCATAACTTGCTTTAAAATTAAAATCTAAAAAACCTTATGAGCTTTACTAGACAATATTCTTACTTCTAAATTTTATAAGATGTAAATTCACTCTAACAGAGCTAAACGTGATCTGCTGAGCGCACAATTTGCTTTGTTATCCGTTTGTAATACGAGAACATAATATTATGTTAGGGTGTTGTGCCCTATTAAGTAGCTTATCAAATCTTCTATATAAATTACAATTATTTAGAATTCGGCACTCCGGACTAGATAGTAGTGTTTAGAAAAGTGCGGGAGGGGAGAGACAAAAGTTTGGATGTTTCTGGTATTGACAACTGGAATTTTAAGTTTAATTTTTTCTGAAAATTCATAGTAGTCAATATCACTTTTTATTAGTATATAATGATAAATTTCACGTACTGAGTACTCACTACTCACTTCCAAAAATATATACGTCGTTGTTGTAGGGTGTTTTAATTTAAATTTTTTTCTTCATCCCCTAGTAGCTCATTTATTTATAATAATTTTGCTATTAAAACAATTGAAACCCACGGCCCATTCGTTTGATATTAACATATTCCAAGTACCTACCAATTGATAGATTTTAAATATTTTTTACTGTTATATAATATATATAATAATAAGACATCTGTTGTTCATGTAAAAAACAATATTATGTTCTAGGAAAAATGCTAAAAATGTATATATATATATTTTAATTCTCGGTAATTTTTAATGATTTTGAAAATAAATATAATTGTGCTTCTCAAAAATTCAACAACAAAAATATGGAGTACTAATATTTATCATTATAAATGATTTAATTAAATTTATATAATGGTTCAAATGTTAAAATTAAAACAATTGATAAGG
Organism: Acyrthosiphon pisum; assembly: GCF_005508785.2. Taxonomy (NCBI): domain Eukaryota; kingdom Metazoa; phylum Arthropoda; class Insecta; order Hemiptera; family Aphididae; genus Acyrthosiphon; species Acyrthosiphon pisum. The sequence continues at coordinate 51,792,015 of NC_042494.1, read as the reverse complement.
CGTTCAGTTCTATTTTAATATTATATGTTTAAATGTTTGAGGTTATTAATAATAAAAATACAAATTAATTGGGATAATTTAGTTATGTACTTATGTTTAATAGTTAATAATATTATAACACATTAAACATTCGGATACGGGATAATTATTTATGTATCTATTGTTGTTGATCCACGATTTTCATTCGAACTGATATATACTTAACAAATAATTAATTACATAATTTTACAATGTTGGTCAATAATGCCAATAGTTGGATCTGACAGTGTTAAGTATATTTTTTTAATTGATTATTAACAGAATGACATAATATATTATGTCGTTACTTGTTATGCCCGGTGATACTTTTAACGATAAATACTTACTAACTCTTTAAGTATTGACGTTTTTGGAAATATTTTTTTTACATAATTTTATGTGATCATAAGACACCATTTTTATATCAAGTATTTAAGTATTTAAAGTAGTGATGTAGACATGACGTGTTTGAGCGAAGTGGAGTAGCACATCTAGTACCAATCCAGAAAATTGTTATTTATCAATAATTATTAATTACTACGATACTATAATAGTAACGGGCCATTTTTAGTGAATAACCACTGTGGGTCCACTCCTCCTCCCTTAAAAATAAGGTTCATTAGTAGAAAGACTCGCTTCCTTTAACTCAGTGACCTCTCCATTTACTCCTCTGTTGGATTGATATACCCATGATAGAAATAACTAGTTCTATATGGAATTAAAAGCGCCACCACACCTTCAAATAAATATTTATGATAAAAGGTAGTAACTAGTAATAAATATATTTTACTTAAGAAAATGTATATTTTTTTTGCGAAGAATGATCAAAAGCATCTAAAAAAAAATTAAGTTCATTAATAAATTAAAGTAATTAGTTAAATGTTACTATAGATACAATTTATTTTAGTGGACACATTAGTAATCTGTTAATTGTCCATAGGAATGTATACTGTGTGTACTTTTGGACACAAAAAACATCCTTCAGGATTAAAAATGTAAAACCAGGTTCCACGTAAATAGGTAAATAAATTACTTTATTCAAAACAATATCATCAAATATGCTTAGTATTATAATATTATCATAGACTGTATTCGCTCAGAATCGTTTTCGTATATAATGATTATATAATATATTAGGTATATCATTGAATTAAAATTTAACACCATCCATTACAGTGACCCACTTGTAACCTACTGTACGGCAGAGCGACACCCACTTTTTTAATAATACATTTAAATATACATTTTTAACTACAAAATAATTTTTGAATTTGATAAATTTTGTCAAAATTCTAACTTGAAATGCTTATAAAAAAATTTTTTCCTAAATTGTTGTTGATTTTCCCGGCACTTTTTAAAGTTATTAGGAATTTCAAATTTTAACCTTCCGAATGCACCAAATAGATTCACCTTCCCATTAAACAAGATACTGTTGAAGAAAATTGAAGCAGTTCAATCTAAAATGGCCTGAACAGTAATATAATATATTAGTATATTATACCTATTAACTCTCGTCTAAGCTTTAGATACCTACTCATACAGTCATACTTTTAATTGATTAACTACCCGTTCAATACACCGATAGTGTTCTTATCCTTTTAAGTTAGAAGATAGGTTAATTCACTATAATATTTTAAACTGACAAAACAAAATTGCATGCTCTATTGAATGAAAGTTTGCTATGTACATACCTAGGATACCTAACCTAACCTAACCTGAACTAACCTATAGCGGCTAGCGCTAGTACGTTTAAAAGTTGTGTGACATCCTCTTAACCTATTAACGCCGTGCGTTGCCATATGGCAACATGGAATTTTTTTACAATCATTTTTGAGGTTATACGTTTTCAACAAACTTTGGTTAAAATTGTAAACAAAAAAATCCGGCTCTAATGTCAATTGTTGAATGTATATTGAATAATGTATATGTTTGCAAAATATATAGATATATATTACAATTGTGTTGGAATTGGATTTATTAAAAATATTGATGTAACTATTTAAGAGTAAATTGATCAACATCGACCTGTCATTCTCACACAGAATTTGGAAATTGATAATATTTTGTGAATATTTTAAAGTGCTTGAATAATGAATATTTGACTTATAATATTTTATAAATATTTCCTTCTCATTATAATAAAATATTGTACTATATGATTGCATAAAATGTTGACCTAATATTTTTATAAAGTTTCCGTAAAAATATTTTTTTGCAAATACACGCGGTTAAAATGTTTTGTAAATGTGTTTAATAAAACACACTTTTTAAAATATTTTGACACCTATATTATTGTTTTGAAAACATTTTTACCATAGTTAGGAAATGTTTTTATGCTGTGTGGATTACGATTTAACCAAACATTTAAAAACAATTATATTTTTATCGATTTATAATTTGTATGCACCATTTTGCACGGTCTTACGACTTGCGGGTTATTTTTTTAGTTTTCTGTATCAATATTATTATACCTTATGTTCTACAAACTGGTTCACTGTTTACACTGCACTCTTCAAAATGTGTTCACAGCAAAAATGTATTTTTAAATTATGAATTCCATATAAATATTATTATATTTATTAACTAAAAAATTTATATATTATTATACATTATACATTATGCATACATCGTATGCTTAAGCTTATTCGTGGTACGGAATTAAAACTCTTCAAAATGTGTTCACAGCAAAAATGTATTTTTAAATTATCAATTCCATATAAATATTATTATATTTATTAACTAAAAAATTTATATATTATTATACATTATACATTATGCATACATCGTATGCTTAAGCTTATTCGTGGTACGGAATTAAAAAAAAAACCAAAAACTGACTAATGCTTGTACAATTAATATAATTGATATAAGTAAGGTCGGTATTTGTGTCTGGGCATGGACCAATTGCACCAAAACAAAATTTGTATTTCAGGGTCAATATACCAATTGCGCTTGTATTCAAATTTGCCGCCTGGCGGCTATCTTCAGATTTAGAAATATTGTTTTTTTTATCTAATTCCATCAACATAAACACACTAAAATGATTGAAAATTAAAAACGTATTTATTGATAAATTGATTACTGGTTATAATACATTTTATAACGGTATCAGGAATTTTATGAAACTTTATTATTATTACAGACATTTGATCACGGAAATAAGCATTTGAGTGATAGACGAAAACAAGTTATCATTATCATACATTTTATATAATTGACGATCAAAAAGTAACTTGTTAAATGTGAAGAAAAAAATGTTTATTTATTTATATTATATTATATATTAATACTTGCATAAAAAATGTATAACTAACGTATAACTTTTCCTTAGGTAATGTAAAATGTTTTGAGCGCAATTATTGGTCTACCCGACAATTTTTAGAGCGCAATTGGTAAACTCTCTTGTGTTTTGATAATAAAGTCGTATCTTATATTATAATACTTATATACTTATATATAAACATGCGGTTTATAATATTCCTTTAAATATTTTAAATAAAAAATATTCAGTCATACATAATATGTTATAATATTATAACTCGCAGCAGTTATTTATTAATATATTTACAAGAAAAATGTTTGGTCTACCTATCTTAAGGTTTGTAAAACGTTGATTTGCACTTGTTCGTATATTGACTATATTTCACTATACCTACATAACATATACTATATAAGTACAACGTGGGCAGTAATAACGTTATACACCGCCGATGAATATTTATCGTCTGAGTCGGGGGCGGTATCAGTGGTTTATTTTCTCCCTCTATTTCGTTCCAAGAGGGCACAAGGGTTCAAGGCCAAAACGAAAAAACTATAAGACCGGCGGCGGCGGCTGCGGCAGCGAGGTAAGTCATTGGATAATGATTGCCACCTGTTCTTTCTTACATCGCAATCAACCCTTTTTTTACGACTAAAGAATTTTCCCACACCCCCCGAGAAGAAAGAAACTTGCAGTGCATACTGCATATTATATTTACTATATAGTTTATACGATGGATGGCCTGCAAACATGACAATTGAGAGGCAAAACGGGTTCTGTGTGTCGTAATATTATAATAATATCCTGGGACCCGCCAATTCAAAATTTCTATACCCTCCTTGGGTGTATGATAAAAAAAAAAATAATAATAAAAAATATACGTCTGAGAGTTAGGTAAATTAGCGGCAAGGAAACAGGTGGTTTCTCATCCCTCCGATCACAATGATGAATAATTTTAACTCTATTGCCACGTTTTTTTCCGCGTTCAGATCAACCCGGAAATTTCGTTCCGTTAATATTTTACTTTTACTTTAAATCTTCAAAGGTAAGCTACCGTTACTTGTATACCCTGAGTAGGTACCTGTATAAAATGATTTAGCCATGGCTACCATATGGAACTGCTGCAGCAGATAATTAAATGTTACAATCTGTTGCACAACGGATATCTGTGTTACCCTGATAACCGGAAATCGAAATATTAAATATGAACTCGGGGACGGGAATGAGATAAATCTCTTATTATATGGGGTTGCTGCTTTTAATGATGATCCGTGTTTTGGTAAACATAATAAACACATAATAATAGCCCGGACTATCTAATTTTTTTCATGTGAAATAAGTAGTTTATAATGACAGACGTCTTTCAGCCAATTTCTGAAAATTGCCCTTGGTTTTCGGTCAAGAGCATTTATTTTAATAGTCTCCGAATCTCCGAGGTCTGGCCGCCTATATGTAATGGCTTCCACATATTAAACGTGGTAATTTGCGAAAACCCTTTACCATTAAAAATATAAAATAGTGCTTTAAGAGGTTACATTAAACACATATTATGATAAATGTATAAGGTTGCTTTCAATTACAGTTTCCGTGCTATAACTAATTCCTATATATTATACGAGTTATTCATAAACGTGGAATAAAATGAATATAGGTAGCCTAGATAATGATCTTACCTTTACATTTTATAAGAGGTAAATTCACTCTAATTTTAGAAATTACAGAATAAAATGTATTATTGTGAACGTACAATTTGCCATGTAGTATACGTTTGTAGAGACAACAAATGCCCGTGTGGGGTCCTCTTAAATACAAAAATATTATTTATGTTTTTTTCAATTTAAAGTTCCAACTGATTATAAAAATGCAACCATCCAGAAAAAGCATTAATATTAAAACACAGAATAATTAATTTAATTATGATATATTTTGTGAATTGTGGTTAACGTAGAGAAACTGCATGAATAATCAAGACATTTTAAACACATCATAAATTTTATCATAAAAAAGCACCTTCATAATATAATATATTATTTTCAAAAAAACATCGGTAAAATATAAGGAAGATTCGTGTGATGCAAATACCCAAACTCGTGTCCCCCAAATGACGCCTCGTCACCTCTGGCCTAATGTTATTCCTAAATAAAATTGTGTTGTGGCGTATAACCAGTCGTAGGTTTTGTGAATCATATTTTAAATAAATGTAATATTATAATATAATATACACTACGTATTCATACGGTTTATAAATAGGTAAATATATAGCTTTTTCTTTTATGTATTTGTTTTTTTTTTATAAAACAACTCAAAAGTTAACAGCATAATTTTTTACATCATTGTATATCTACATGTCATATTACATTCGGTTCGTTTGTAAATTTGCTTTAATATAAATTAACTTTCACGTGCCTGAGCAACCAGAATAAATTATTATAATTGATTTTTATTTATTTAAGCAGCATGTATCACACATATATATATATTATGTTGATATTATACGTATTGTATACCGTATAACGCATGAACACATATTATATATAGTATACCTACGTACCTATATACAATTTTCGTGCGGCGGATTTGACAGAATGTCATTTTTATAAGCACGATTGTGCAGGCGATTTATTATACAAGTACACACATACACCCACACACACACACACACACACACACACACACGACTACAGCGTTTATTGTCTATTGTCAAAACGGGAAGGATATGGTCGTAGGGTAAACTCATACGGAATAACAAAACGTAGTGTACTTATATAGCCCGTTGCCGCCGCACGGCACTTTAGTCGTTTAGATAACAAGACGGGATTGGTTATAAACGACTCTCAGGTCTCCGGATTTCTGGCCAAATAATAAAGACGCTCGCACACACACACACACACACACACATATATAATACATAGTGTATTTTTAAATTACATAGTGGTGTAGAGTGTATTAGCGTATATATATTACACACGACTGGTGGTAGAAAGAATACCAAAAACCGCACTGCGAGTGTTGTTATTGTAGAAGTAATTGAATTAAAAAAAAACACAAGAGATTTTGAATTGCGTGCGAGGTAAAAGTATATTAAATAAATATAACGAGCAGTTTTCTCATGATTTGTGAATTCGGGATGCATTTGTAAAAATTAAAGACGAAACGAACCTTTTATACATTCCGCTCACACGCAATATATATATAGGTATTAATTATTATACAGAGATCACTAATTATATAAATAAATTAAAATAGTTAGGTTAAATTATATCCACGCACGTACATAATATACGTAACCAACTATAATAATTATTATACAATATACGGTATGCTGTACCGGTCTGATGCGTACATATTTTGATAATTTATCAATGATATTGTTTAATTTTGAAAATCGATCTTTTTGAGCTACCTAACAAAAAAACTGTCCCGAAGTTATCATGTTCCTATATATTTTATTATTATTGGACACTATATCGTGTCGCGCTTGCCCAATATCCTATAACTGCGCCGGTCTGTAAGCATATACCTAAGTATATAACTGTGTTTTGAATTGAAATTTGAACGCGATTGTCCATACTCTATTATAAAAAAAGCAGGTTTAAACTCAACATTATAATTATTCACCTATACCCTAATAATCTTTTAAACAATTGAATTCTCAGAACCCCTATTGCAGGTGGAATATTAATTGTTCTGACTTCTGTTATTAGCAGCATAATGTTTTTTTTTTCATGATTTTTTAATCTATATTTATAAAACCATAGAAAATCACTTCTACTATTAGATAATTTTTTAATGATTCATTAACAAACAACTTGGTAATTATACATATTACAAACTTCATATTGGGCATATGTTCCGTCCATTAACAACACACGCACCTCTATGTTAATCCTTTTGTACGCCCAAACCTATCCTCCGTTATACAAAACAAAATACTTTACTGGTGGATATCATTTCAGAGTTACAATATTATATTTATATGATTACCTATACACAACTATATACACTATATATAAATCAAAAATTACAGAATAAAGGCATAAAGCTCAATCTTAATTAATGTCATTTAACTATTATTATTTATTAAAATTCAATCGAACATCGGATTAAATAAATTATAAAACATCACAAAAAACCACAGTCAAAACTATTGGTTTTCCGTGGAAATCCTTCAATGTTACTTGAATTTTGATGACGTATTCGTATATTAAAAATGAACGCTATCCTGCTGCAACTTGGTGAAATATGAATGGTTTTCATAAAGCAAGTGTTAATGTACATGAGTACATCACATCATCACAGTTTGTGATTTATAGTAGTAAATATTTGTGGACATGTGCATGTGCATATTATATACCTCATATTATGACGAATTGATGAATAATTTTTTGTATACAAATTTGTTTTCCAAACCGTTTAATCGTGAAAATATTGACGTCATCCGCCGCATGCAGCTGAATGTGTAGGATGTACGTATATATTATAATATACAATAGCTACAAAGTACCTTTACGCATATTATATAGTATCTGAAAAGGGGAAAAAAGATCACCATTTATTTTCAAAGATTTTATTTTGTCATTTTTCAACGATTTGTTTCGGTATCATGGTAACTCGAACCATATACGCACTGTGCCCGGCATAATATACCGCATTATTATAATCGTTCTTTGATAACATCAACTAACAAGACTCATCAAATATGACACCTCGTGAGAACTCAGTCCATGACAAAACTTTCGCATTTAGGATTTATAATAATTTTATAAAACCTTGGTTTTTTTTCCATTTATAAAACGTATGAATGCTCAATAGTTAATAGCTATACATATATATATCTTTATCAGGCACGTAGTCAGGATTTTTTTTTTTTTGGGGAGAGGGGGTCGAAATAAATGTTAGTACAATTTTTATGCTTAATTGATATAAAAAACATTTTTTTTTTTTTTTATAAACGGTACACAACAATTTTGGGGGAGTCCAGACCCCATGGACCCACACCCCTGGATACGTACCTGATCTTTATAACTATGTATTAATAATGTATTATTAGTATTTAGTAATATATTTAAACTCAGTGAATATTCACCATGTGTATTTTGATAGTACAGTACAGTTATACTTAACTGCTTAACTAGTAACAATATTGTGATGTATATTATATTATATTATTATATTCACTGACATGAATGTATTGCGAAAAAAATTTAATCGCTGCATACTTGCATGTCTATACGATTATAGAAATTTACTTATTAATATTTGCTATCAGTTCTCACTGATCACTTTAATTATGCTGCTACATTATTTTTGTAATATAACGTAGGTACTTTGAAAAGATTGTCAAAAATACCATCTGGATCTAGATAACTGATAAGATACCTATACTGCGTAGGTAAACCGCGTTTTGAGTAGGTTTGCAGACTGGATATATCGACGGCTCCCCTAGAAAGTATATAATACATTGATATTGCGTGTAACGATTTACCGATTATATATATCACATTTATGTCGTATTAAGAAAATTCGCTTAGGTAAACGCTTAACCGAACACAGTAACGTTTAGAATACGAATAGATATGTAATATATTATATTATGTTACAACAAAACAGTAAAGTCTTACCACCTAGGTAATAGAAATGGAAAATTCAACGATTTAAGGGGGTTGGAAGCGGTAATTTTTTGTCATTGTCTAACACTCGTGGAACATAGGAATTTAAAAGTGTTTTCATTCCAACGTACCGATTGATCTAGCGAACTGATAAGAATTCTAAAAACAGATTTGATTTTGTCGTCATGTCTACTTGAGATCGGCTTTCTCACATTTTTGATTTTATCCCTCTAAATCCTAACAAAATTTGTACTAAAAAAGAATGGAATATTTCAATTTTTAAAGAAGTTAAAATCAAAAAATTAAAAATCTGGGAAAGTTTATTTCAAGTAGACTAATTCAAATCTGTTTGTAGAATTCTTATCACCTCTCTAGATAAATTGGTCGTTGGAATGAAAACACGTCTAAATTCCTATGTTCCACATATGTTAGAGAAAGACAGTATCACCGCTTCCAACCCCCTTAAAATCTTATTTACTGTTTGATTTACTATAAATCAATAATTATCTTAGTAAATTGAATTGATATTATGTAATATCAAATTACTCATTCAACTCACACTATGCTAAATAGTATGTATTCTATCCTCGAGAACTGCAGGGTGCGATAGCCTTTGTTATCGGGTATTTGCTATCTGTAGGTACAGTGTACCTACGTTTCTAGAAACCGTAGAATACAATAAAATGAACTTTTTTTATGTCAGTCCACATCAACTTAGTCCTGAAGACCGGCCAGTGTAGTCTGAATTAGCCAACTAACTAAACTTTTTAACTTGGTAATTTGGTAGTATTAAATATAGATATCGACAGCTCCTATTATTTGCAGGTAATTGGTAAACGGTCACTTTGAACGACCCATTGTTTAAAATGCATAATGCGGACACTTAATATGACCAGGTAAAACTTTAGATTGCAGTACACGGACACTTTGCACTATTATATATACATAAAGTTCATATATAATATAAACAAGTTTAAAGTCATGACCATACCTTGTTCTTAAGTTTAAATATTATTTGGTATATCTAAGTATCTTAAACATTCCAAATAGGAGGGAATCGTAGGTAATACCTATATCGATAATAATTTGTATTTGTCATTTTGACATATTTATATTGTACATTAATTTGTACACATCCTTAATTCACTTTTTAACATAACTTTTGATTATATAATACAATTATAATTTATAATCAAAATTTGATTATTTTGATAATTTCAAGATTTTTTGCCATAATTTCTGGGCCCTAAATTAATTTAAAAATATATTATAGTATACCAAGTAATATTTGGCTGTTATCTAATCAGTTGATTAAAAAACTTTGATTATTTTGGCTTGTTAATATTTTATAGGTATACTTAATACTTAGATATAGGTATAACTTATATTTACAATATATGCTTTACATATGTAAATACTATTTACTATTTACTAAATAGTACCTACAAGGTATCTGCAGTGTGAAATCAACATTTTTACAAAGTGTCCATGTTTCATACTTTTAATGCTCGACCGTACAAAGTGACCTAGAACCTTTTATTTATTCAAAAGAAAGAGGGACCAACTGGACCAAGTGTAATATGCATATAGGTGAATCTGGCCATCTGGGATGGCAGTTAGCAAGGGAGCAACTGCCGTCTCAGATATTTAACTAAGGGGGCAATATTATCCTTTCACCTTATAGATTTTTAGTTTTACCACAGATTTCCCCCCCCCCTAATAATTTACTCCAGATTTCGCCTATGACAAGATGTGTATGTTGTGTTGAGTACAGGTAAATGTTATACCTACTGTACCTTCCCAACAACCAATTAACTGGCAAATCTACGATGTATAAAATATATTTTTCTACTTAAATTTATAGGAGACAGCACTCGCGAAAATTTATTTTCAGGGATAAATTGTATTATTAAAATCGACCGGACACTTAAAATGTGTCGTATATCATATATGACGATGTACGTGCCGAACCATTGCAGCCGGCGAGATTGGTTAGCCCATGGATCCGTAATAATAATATTATTGTGCAGCTCTATACACATTTGTTATAAAGTTTCGTTCGAAGATCAAAAAACGTATTGTGCGTTGTATTTTTTGTGGTAGGTTTTTTTTATCTTATAGCTCGATGGTTTTTATCATGTGGTGATGGTGGTGGTGTATACAGAATAATACAAGAAGAACATAACCAAACAAATCAAGAAGCTTCAGACAGCGGCGACGGTCCATGGCCGCCGGTCAAGCGCGTCGACTGCGGTGGAGATGGTGGAGTTGGTGGTAGTGGTGGTGGTACGAACCAGGCGTGCGTGCGTGCGTATATAGTACCTAGTATAATCTACTGGAGTGGTAGGTAGCATTGCTATTATATAGCTGTGGTGTAAAATAATAGTAATAATGACGGAGGAATGAAAAAAAATTACGGGGGGCAAAAAAAAAACGAAAACGGAATTAAATACGAAAAAAAAAAAAATAAACCCATTTTCGATCTAACCGGAACGGCTGCACGTATTTTTCCAGTGTCTAAACACGACGGCGTGCGACGCGTATATTATAAAATATTATTATTATTAAATACGTATACATTGTGCATTATACGTAGGTACGCGTAGCGCACTTTGCCGGGCGTGCTTGGGCCCGCGAGGGGGCTGCGTGTGGGTGGGAGCGGGCGAGGGGTGGGCCGTGGCCGGTAGGTGTGCGCGGCCGTCGTGTGCTGACTCAACATTACATACATTTGGTGGCAACCGACCGGCCGGCGGCGGCGGCGGCGGCCAAGGTCAACGCGATCTGTTGGCTGCGCCGAGTCACGGTCCGCCACAGCCGGGGACGGCCGCACCGCATAATATAATATAGCGGGTTTACGTATGTCTGGTTATACATATATTGTAATATTATTGTTGTTGTGCGTCGTTCTTTCGCCGCGCCGAACGTTCGTAATAATTATCATCGCCGTCGTCATCGTCATCATCATCATCATCATCATCGCATCGCTCGCGCTCACATAGATTTATATTATAATCACTATGCGTGTACTGCACGCGCATAACGAAAATCATAATACTATTACCGTATACCAACAGTACTGCAGTAATGGTATGCAGGTAGATAGTTGGTACACGCACAACCGTGATGCGGCGGTACAGAAATGAATAAAATGCGACGCCGAATATTCGGTCCGACCGCCGTCTCATCACGGTCCGGACACCGCCGAGGCCGCCACCGGACGTTCGCCAGCGTCTCCTCCCTCCGCACCTCCTACGCCATCGCAATCGTTGTCAGTCGCCTCACGAAAAACTCGTCGCGGCGAGGTCGAATGGGGTGGCGGTTTCCTCTGTCGATTTTTTCGACCACGTCTTATGCGGCGACGCGCCCGCGCCCAACGCTATAATATTATGTATATGAATAGGAAATAACTGTAAACGAACAGATTGTATATCATTCTGTGCTTATTATACACGCATATTATTATTTTGGGACTTGAATATACTTGATGGTTATTGTTATTATTATTATTATTATTATTCGAATAACATCGTGAGCTATGTTTGAGACTATCTATATTATATGTTTCGTATACGAGCACCTGTGACGGCGTAAGGTTTTCTGTGGCCCCTGGTCTGTAGTCAAATAAAGTTTTTAGAGTCTTAACTTAAGTCCTCTAACTTTAAAGGTCAGGCCTCCAGTATGCGAGGGACCTGGGAAAATTCCCAGTTTTACGCCGTCACTGGTCCAAGCAAGAACGTAATACTGCGATTTAATAGTTACAGAGTCTAAGTCCTAGAAAACCAAAGTTCTAAATAAGCCGTGAGGGCAACTCCATCATAAGCGTCACTAGACGACTAGGGTTCAACGAAAATGAGTTCGAGGACGATATTGTTTCATTGTGGAATCGGCATCGAAACAATATAGGTTTTTGCATTGTGGTTTAAGACATCGAAAGATCTAACTTTCTATTAACCAAGAGGGATTCATATATTTTCTATTGTATTTAATACGAATATGGAAAAATATTTTTAAAAAAACTGTCGACTACTATTGGGCTAAAGACTAAACATAATACATAAAACGTTGAAATGTGCAGTGGCTATAAATGTTAATGTGCAATAATTGTTATGACTCAATGAGATTTGTAATTTTTTCAGCGTATATATAGTATACTATAGTTGCAGTGATGCATAACCCGGGGGTCGCCAAAAATTAATTTAAATTAAGGTCAATTGAATTTTGTGAAAGAGGGTCGCGTAATATTTATTGTACTATTTTGAGGTTAAAAATACATAGAGAACCATGCTGGTATATAGAACCTGTACAATTATAGGTATTGGGTAAAGCTAACTAAACTTTCATTCGTTATTACTTATTAGATATTCTAACCCCAGTGATTAATCAAAAATTGTTACTCATCATTTTGTTGTGAAATATTTATTATTTCAATTAAAGTTGATGTATTGTTTTATACTTTTATATTCCGAAGGTGGTTTATAATGATATAGTTTTTGTTGTGCCTCATAAGTACTCATTGAAGACGAGTAATCGTCTTTTATGGAGCATTAAAATTGTAAAAATGTTTCTATCATCAATTTTGATGATAGTTTCTGGTAGAAAGTTGGATCTAATTAGGTTGAAAGTAAAATATACCCGAGACATTTCAAGATAACCGTTAAACGAAAAAAAAAAGGAAATCGGGAATGTTTGCGCAACATTAATTTTTGTTATAATTCAAACATAACCATATACTTGAAATGTTCACTAAATATTTATTTTAATATTTTCGAGATATAATATAACTTTCAAAATATTTTAGCTGGCTATTTGAGATATTTATAGAAATGTTTTGCAAAAGTTAGTTTAACTCACCATATCACTCATAGAAAAATAAATTACTAATAGCAATATAAATAAATAATAATTCATAAAATATCCTTAAAAATAGAGGCTGATATACACGGCTCCGCTCAGAGTTGTTTTTCGTATGCAATGGATATTCATAATTTGAATTAAGATTTAACATATCCATTACAATGACCTACTTAATGACAACTAGTAACATTAGAAATCCACAATCAGATTTCCTCAGTTTAAAAAAAAAATGAAATTCGTAGTTTTAGTTTTATAAGACAATTTATTGTGTTGGGTCACTTGGGTATAGTAACATAACGGATGTAACGCGTTATTTCGTTTATAGCACGATACGTAATTCCGTTTGAATTATTCCCATGTAACGAAAATGTAATGATACATACTTTTCATAAGTAATTTCTATAATATAACGATTTACCATATTTACCATTTACCATACAAATGTAATAGGTATATAATATACATAATAAATATACATTTGTATAATATATTTAATTAATTTAATTATTTGCATCACTAAATTACGAGAAAAGTTTATTAAATTAATTATTTATTTAACTTTTCTTAAAATACACGCTGTACGTTTCCAATATGAGTATAGGTTGCGTGGACTGCTGTTATTATGTTTTATATGTATTAACTACTATACAATTTAATAATTAAAAATTAATAATTGTTATTAACAGTTAATACAGTTACTGTTTAATTTATTTTTTATTTTTTCATCCACTTCTTTTTTAAATTATACTCATATACTATTTCTACATAATATTTTGCTTGTTGAATGTTACCCGTGAGCTCTTTTTTTCCGTAACAAGAGTAAGTAGGTATTACCTAAAGTACTAACGTAGTTGTATTTTTAATTTAAAAGTTATGTAATTTCGTTACAATTTTGTTTTAGTAACGAATAAAGTAACTTACTCGACACTAAATTAAGACTTGACATTTTACTACACTTTTATTTGCCCAATTCCCTATTGTTCATACATGATTAATATAAATTACAATTATTTTTATTTAAAATATTATATAACCGCTAAATGGTACTGCGTCTCCATTTGTAGACGGTACCTATATGCGCTACCTGTAAACCAGTTATATAACTGCACCTCAACCAAATGTCCAAACACCAGTACTAGCTAGTGGTCCAGTACTAAAAATCCAATACTGGAATAGCGTTATCATCCCTGACATGCGACAGTACCTAGCCAATACTAGCTGTAAGTAGAGAGCCAAAAATCAGTCGATACTGAAAATGTCAGACCTCCACATTAAATTTTGGGCACCTGTACTAAATGTTTTTGCGGGCCCTAGACAAACTTTCCAATAAAATACAACCCATTATAAAAGATATATGAGTGTCCCGCACACGATTTCAAGTTAATAAATGGTTAACCTACAGCGTAGAATAACAAAATTACTATAAAATAAGTATTATCATATCAACATATCAAAAGTTATAAATACAGTTCAACGGGCCCCTAAAATAGCCATGACCTGGACACAGTCCTGCGCCTGTTGTGAATTTCTGATTGGGCGTCCTGTATAAACTTACTGTATAATTGATTGCACCGACCAGCAATCACATTAAGAATTATTTTTATAATTCTATTTTCTAATATGATTGTGTTGATTTACACTGTAGTCGAAATGTTGATTTCATATTTATATATGACTAGAAAATCAAGTATATATAATTATCCTTAGACTTCTTGCAGGATTTGCAGCGATGAGTAAACTTCGTTTTGGATTTACAATAACAATAATAAGTTGTTGACTTTTTCTAGTATTAGACTATTATTCTAATGAGGACTTGGTGTTCTAATATTATGACAATGTCATGAATGTAATGTAATGTAATTCATATCGTAATTATTTTATAGTTTACCTTTTTATTTATAGGTACCTACAGCAGTATAGTTTCGACTTAAACATTTTCCAATTGTATTTCAATTTGTTTTTTAAAACAATTCCTATATGAAATTACTAATTACTATATACCTAGTTATATTAATTACATATTTGTCACGGTGTCTAAAACATGGAGGGACTTTTTTCTATGGACAATACGCCGGGTAGGTATATAGTTAGGTAGGTAAAACTACGAGTTCACACATAACTACAATATACCATGAGGCAGAAGATATCTAGCAAAAAAAATAACAATTCCTTATAGTAGTGATAAAGTGATAAATGATAATTTACCTATAGTTATAAATTTATAAACATTTAAAGTAGGTACCTACTACCTAGGCATAAAAATAAATGTATAAATAGTATGGTATGAAAAACATAATTGTCATTTCAAATCTTGTTCAAATAAAGTAGTTTGATTCAGTTTAGAATACCTAGGGTAAATTTTTAAATAATGATTTGGTCACGAAGTTTGGAGTTTCCGAAAGAAAAAATAATACTAACAGGTACGATGACGATGACGATGATAAAAAATGAACGATCGAATTTTTTGCTTATGTCATCAAGGAATTTTTGATTTTTAAATCTTCCTACAATGTTTTTAACTTACTATTTATATAATATATGTAACTATACTATTTAACACCACTGAATTAAATAAATATATAAAATATAATATGTATTTGATTTTTTTATGAGTTAAGTTTAAATAAAAATAATATAAAATTATCAAAAGGCTTCAAGTCTCCGTAGATAAAAAAAGTAGAATAATCGAGTTTGTAAATTGTTTTAATATTATTTGTACTAAAACATCTTTATTTTTGTTATTTTATTAAAAATATCATAAATATTAAATACAAGTCATGAATACATCGATTGTCTTCGACTAACACTATAGAAAGATGCGAGAAAACAACATTTTAGAATACCACATTAAACATAAAAATTTAACATACAGTACTTACTACAGAATGGACTATCCATAAAATGTAGGAAATTAATTATTATTATAAAAATATTTTTATTCAAATTTGAAAAGTTTAGAGTGATGATATTTTTAAAAATGGAAATTTTGTACAAATATTAATTTATATTTATAGTAATCTGTATAGTAATCATCATAAACTAACTAACTATTCATAAAAGATAAAAACCAGTAGTTATATGGTGAAAATAGGATATATATTTTATGTTATCTATTATTATCAATGATAAGTAAGTATAGATATTGATGATAATGATATAGATTTGGAATTTCATAAAATTGATTTTACTTTAAATATTATACGCGATATTTGATTCTTAACTCTTATAAGCAAATAAAAAATTTGTAATGAAATGAGGAGGACCAAACTTTTATCATGCAGTGTGCACACTATTTTTGCTCGCATTTGAGAATTTGTAGTGCACAAAGTGTGTCGTACAGCGCAGTGTGCGTGTAAAAGAAAATATGTAGCCATTATTATTGTTTTGTGATCATAATGATTCGGCTAATCATTTTCAAGAACCGTAAAAAATATGGTGAAATATTTATGTGTGTTTTTTTTCAGTTGAGTTGTGACGTACAAATTATTTAGCTGTCGTGAGCACTATCAGTGATTTTTTTTTCGTGTGATTTATTTTTTAATTTTTTGGGGGGGTAATTTACCCAGGGTAAATAACATGTAAGTCGAGGTGCGACGACTTTTTTATAACCATCAATCACGACCATGTTGCTTGTTCAAGTACTATGTGACCACGAAAAACCAGCATAACTGCACAAATGCGCGTGTTATTTAATAATATGTTAAACATGTGTTATTGGTGATGGGTTTCGAGTATCTGACGTCGTAGAACACAAATTTCTAAACACTCCCCTAAAAGAGTTTAAAATAAAACCTTATCCTAGCATATAGTGTATATGAAATTAAATATTTTATTCATGCATATTAATATATTATTATATAATATTTAGTTTAATCAAATGTATTTATTAAATTTCGTGATGATTATCATTCTTAATTTATTGACAAGACAGGATTTAATTTTTTCTTATTTTTTTTCATCTTGATAGTATAACGATGACCATATAAACAGGTTTGTCAAGATGTTTGAAAATTGATATGTTCAATTATTTGTCTATAATATTGCATAAAGCGCAGTAAAACTGCCTGATTTAAAATATAGTCGGCTATAAACTATTAACTAAACTACAAAATTCCGCAATTTACGAACCAATATTCTTTTCACTTTTGTACAAATTGAGATTTATTAAATTACTCTCGCAAATTATTTATTGTCAATTAAAATTCAAAAAACAAACATAATTTTCACCAAATGTAATTTTAACGTTTATTTAGTAACTTTTAAGGTGTTGTTTTTACTATTTAATTGATTAATAATTATAACCGAATCAGTATACCTCTCCTTATTATTTAGACAATATCGCTTCCGTATTTAAATGTTCTCTTATACGATTTTTTTCAATATTTATTTTAAATAAATTCCTAATTTTAGTATAACATTTATTGTAAATATGTATCTATATTATGCTTATTAATATAATTAGCTAAAATACACTCGAGAGTCGAGACATAAACAACTAATTTCACCATGACATTCAATAATTATTGAATACCTAATAATTTTAAATATTGAATATACGTAGTATTACACCTTACTATATGCGTATTTTATATCAATAGGCAATAATCAATATACGAATGAATTTGGACTTTCTTAATGAAATCATAAAGTATAATAAATACACAACGACTGTATTAATACAACTATACTCGCATATTGATATCTTTTTAAGTTTTAACATTCTAACATTAATTTATTATTCTAATATTTTTATTGTTTCTCTCTTAAAGACTTAAACTGTATATTTTTGGCTAACCTATGGGGCATGGGCTATAACGAGACTTTTCGGGTGTGGACCCTTTGAATTAAATATAGAAAAACGCTCTGAGTTGGCGGAAAACGATGAGTTTACGTTTCGCCATTGCTGAAAATAACCGACTCTAACGCGCAGGCTCAAGTGTAAACACACCCTTCAATGTTCTATATTTAGACACTTTTTTATTGTATATAATATGTTTCTAAGGGACCGACTAGCCATGTGCAATTGTTTGTTTTAAACACAGCTCAGCAATCGCGGGAATCACACATCGTTTGTATTTCTTTTTCTTTTCTTTCATTTTTTCCTTCAATTTTATAATTGAATAATACGAAAAAACAGACCACCAACCACCACATGTTTAAGACGTATATTTGACAAAATACATTTGTATATAATATATTTTATAAATAAATTGTCCAGAACATACGATTCACACAGCCATGAGGGTTATTTATATTAAACCATGACATTTTGTTGAATCTCCAGAACATTTTTATTTTGTGAAGTTTTTCTAATAGGTATGTAAGAATAAATAAGTGTTGTATCAAATAGTCTTAAACAAAGGTAAAGACATTCATAAAGACGCACACTTTAGAAATTTAAGAAAATATAATAAACCTAATATAAAAAACATTATCGAAGATAAGATTTGCTGTACACATTATATGGTATAGGGTATAAACTATGAATTATTAATATTGTTGGTTTTTTTATATTCTTTTATTATTGCAATTATTATTATTACATATTACCTATTTATTATTGCATTATAAAATTCTAAATTGTGATAAAAAAAAATGTGATATTTTATTAACAATTACGGTTTTTTAGAGGCTGAACATAGGCAATATTGATAAAACAAAAAAAAACCAATATTTAAATTTACGTTAGTTATTTACTTTTGATTGTCGTTCAATCACAACATTTTAACATAAACATGACTTTGAAGATAGCTTAGAGATAACAGAGATACGTTTATCAGAGGTTTTATTGTGTACCTATTTTATATCCCACTTTCATTTGCAAATTAAAGTACATGCATTTAGAGTTAAGATAAAAAGGGGCACAGATAAAACAGTAAATCCTTTTTAAATGAAAAAAAAAATATTATCAAAGAGTTAACGTATGCAAATTAAATTTCATAATATTTAGATTAATTTTAAGCTGTTCATTTGAATTATACGTTAATTAATACGTATAGTAATATTATATGAAATAATATTATAAAAATTATTACGTAAGATATGTGATTTGTTTCTGAAAAAAAAAAATAGGTTAACCTACTTTATAGCAATTTAAGTCACAGTGCAGTAAACGAGAATAAGTTATAAGTTATTTATAAAAATCAATTAATTTTAATTATGACTTAAAATAGTTGACCGCTATTAGTGATTTGTAATTTTATTGTGCGGACTACACTGAACATACAAATACTTGTTTCACAATATACTCTATAAAAATTACTACTTAATTTGTACAACTTTGGGTATGTAAATAATTAAGCCATTTAAGTTTTTATTTTTTTAATCTTCATTGATACATAATATATTATATGACGTGTTTCGTAATGTTAATTATTAAAAGTTTCAGTGACTGCACACATAAAACCATTTAAAGTAGGTACCTATAACTCCAAGGTTCACCGCACATTTTTATGATTTCTGACTAAATAAGTGTTTCGTAAGGTATAATAGTTAACAATAATGTTTTCTTCTGCCGTTATTCGTCTGGAATCGAACGTTTAGCTTATTTTACAATTTCCATTTAATATAATATTATTATAGGTATTCGGTATACGTTCGTTACTTGGTTTAAAATAATATATATCTTACTAAATAAACAATGTTTGTTATATATGTTTAAAAGAAAACATTACGCGCAGTCGACTGTTTGAAGTATACAAATCACGACCAAGACGCAGTGCCATTACCGTGACTTTTAAGTGCGAGATGTATTTTGGTGTACGTGCCGTCTTAATAGTACACCACAATAGAATGCGACGTCGCAGAAACCCTTTTCCTGGATCATAGTCCTGAGAACATTAAAGATGTCGTCGAGTCGACTGGTAGGTTGTAGATACACGCGTTGATTATATTATTATCTAAATACGTATATTCTAACTGGACGCAAAGAGCCTGACAGATCAGCATGTTAAGTAGGCAAACCTGAAATATATATCGCCGATGTACACGTACCTACTGCAGGAAGACAGACATATAATAATGCAAGGCAATAGAAACGAGATTTGGGATTACGGATTGTGTGTGATAAAAAAAAGCAATCAAATTATTCAGACGAAATCCTGTTTTACACTGCATGGCGAAAGGAATGATTCTTGAGGTCTACTTTTACACACATGTTTAAAAAAAAAATTAACTCTAGTAAGTAAATCCAGTAATCGATTGGATTTTCTTCTCCGCCACACTGCAGTTGTAAGTAAACAATATTATCTTTACCAAACGTTGTTCAGTACCTGTATATAATAATATAGGTAGGTAATAATATTATAACTTAAAATACAAATTAGGTATGTGTAATATACTGTATAAGTTATACGAACAGCATATTATATTACCCACAATTATTATGCATCGCTGCCTAATGCTTTTATGATAATTAATTATTGGATAAAATGTACAAGACGATCCACCAAACATACTCATTGCTCACCCCTATTTTCTTTTTCAATAATGTAATTATTCAAAATCTGATTTTGGAATTTTTAAATATACTTTCAGATTATATTTTCAAATTCTTGAGATTTTTCGTACTACTTAAGGCCCTGTGGAGATACAAACTTTTATTTTTCAAATGAGAATCCCTCTACTGTAAATTATTTAGTGGATAATTTTTCTGAAAATGTTGTCGTATCATTATCAAAATACAAAAGAATAGTATATTTTGGGTAATTTAACTTTGTGGATAATATTATTTGGTTTATGATATTGGGTTTGGAAGATATATGAGGGCTATGGTGATATGAAAATTTTAGTAATATTTAAATTAATCAATCAATATTTATAATTTGTAAATATGGTCCAAGTATAATGAATACTAGATCTAATATTACCTTTTCTATTTTCTATTTTTGTAAAACCTTTTTAAGGACCATTACCCTTAGTATAAACATTTTGATATCTGAGTAACTATACTCGTTTGAATTTTGAATTAAATAGGTACATCAAAGTTATCAAAAAAAAAATAACCATTAAATAACTTCCAAAGAGGAGAAGGGGGTCCTTATTTGAAAAACATAGGTTTGTATCGACACTCCTCGTGTAATACAAACAATCTCGAAATATTGTAAATATGTATTTAAGTAGATATATTTAAAAATAATAAAATAAAAATTTGAATAAATGTATTATTAAAGGAAAAAACGAGCGTGAGTATAAGAATAATATTAACATTATATAGATAATAATATTTCGTCGGGTGTGTCAATCTATATTTAGCTTCACTATAATTTACATGTATAGGTACCTATAATATAGTATACCATTTATTATGTGCATAGACTGTAGACGATAAACATAGAGTGTATATATCTATACAGTTAATTTAATAGTTGCGTTTCTGTATTATGTATACATACAATCGATTATGCTAGTATACAATATACATAATACATTCCTGCAATACACCATAATATGGAACGTTAACCACTCAACTTATCGTTAAAAAAATCGTCTAACATGCATTTTGTACATTTTGCTGCGATGCTAACCTCAAGCCCAAATACACTGGTTAAAATTTACTTGGGTATCGATTGGATATTTGTCATTTTTATTGAACTAGATGCATCATAAAAAATCCACTATGTGATAGCTGGTATATACGTATCCGATTATTAAGAATCGTTTCTCGTTATATTTATATAAATGTTTATGAATTGTATGAAAACAACAGTACAATTGTACAAATGACTATATGAATAATAATATGTACACATTTAAACGTGATCATAACAGATAGCGATCTGAGAATTTAGAATTTAGAAATTCAAAATGTCTATTGGAAAGTCAAATTTTATGAGCGTTTGAAGTTAAATTTTTTACATTCGATTCATTAGATTTCTCATGTGGCGATTTTCTTATTTTGTTGTAATTCAAAAACGAATAACCGTAGACACTTGAAATTTTCACCATATGTTTATATTATCGATGCCTATACTTGATGACATTTTCAGAATATTTTGACTCGTTTTGAGCTGTTTACGGACATTTTAAATTTTAAGTTATTTTTTTCTATAAATGTCAATCAAATTTTATTTGTTGGGTCAAAAACCATGAACATTTAATACAAGGCTCCTACAATTATAGTAAAAAAGTATTTGAAATACATAGACCCAATTTTTTTTATAAGCATTTAAAGTTCAATGTGTGTCAATATTTATCAAATTGAAAATTGAAAAATGATTTTGTAGTTAAAAATGTATAATGTTCAACTTTTATAGATAAGGATTGAAAATGTAAAACAAGGCTCCACGTAAGTAGGTTATTTTGTAACCAACAAATCTAAAAAATATAAAAACAGTTTTTATTTATAGTTATTTCATATTCAAATTTGGACAAAATTTCATATATTATATAACCAAGAATAACTATTTTAGCTATATTTTGTTTTAATTTAAAAATATTATTCGCGAGTAACCTACTTGAAATTTCTCATGTATATTATTATTTACAAATTAAAAAATATATTGAAATATGATAATATGCAAATCACAAATAATATTAATTCAACTTACCAGCTACCGTATTAATAATAGCAATATAATTAATATTATATAAAATATCCTATAGGCTGACAAACCGTCCCTGTTCATAATTGTTTTTCGTATACAATGATATTATATCATTGAATTCAAATTTAATACCATCCATTCAGTGACCCACTTGTAACCTACTGTACAGCAGACCGACACCCACTTGCCCGCCTTTTTAGATTTACACCTAAATCGCAGAAAACTCTTATATATTGACTGATCCTTTTGAAATAAATCTATTTATTAAGTATGTCTAGCTAACCTAATTCAATACAACAAGTAATCAAAGATCACTAACAAATGGTCAACAGTTCAAGTAAGCCGTTTTAGCGAATAAGAAGCGTCGTAAAGTCCTATGCAGGTCAATAGCTAAGTTTTGTTGTAACACGGTAAAATTTGCTATAAAAAATTGTCTAAACATAATACCTTACTAGTTTCTATCCATCTATTTAACCTATATGTTATGTAGGGTGTCTAAACCATATGAATAAAAAACTATGAAGCAAAAGAGATGCGTTACATATGCTTCCGGCAAACGGGGAACAGTTTTAAATATATGTATAGGACATGGCTGTCACAGGTATATCGTATATATTAGAGACGACGGTTGGTCTACAAAATATATAGGGTAACGGTTCTCTGCAATAGTTATTGCATATTTAAACACATTTTTTTATCGACGTTTATACAGCAATACATATTGTGCAAGTAGGTATATACAGATGGATACTGCAGGTATACATAATATATACTAGTTATATACTAAGTCTTATATATTATATTTACTTTTTTGGTGGACCAAAAAAAAAGTATTGACCCGGACCGCGGTGTGTAAAGTAGGCGGCGGGATCGCATGTTATTTTTTTATACATAATTTTTTTTTCCGTCGGTGAACACCGGTGCGCACCGTGTGGGCAACCCTTCTCATAAAATGCCGCGTTACCGCAGGTCATCAACCTAGTCTCGCGCGCCGCCGCTGCCGCCGCCGCCGCCGACGCCACCACTCGCCCACTCGTCCACGCACAGTAAACTGGCCGCCGCCACAATATACGAAATGCGCGCGCTGGTTTATCCTTGAACCCGGCTTAGGGCGGCGGTGGCGGTGGCGGCCACACCACGACGATAATATTCGGTCCATACACATGCACACTTGTTGGAGTCTCCTTCCCCCTACACACACACACACGCACACTAGTGCTTACACATCCCCTACACTCACACATACACACATGGATACATTGTAAACGAATTACGGGTGTGTGTGTGTGTGTGCGCGAGCGTATATGCATATATTATGTGCGAGGTATACGCACACACGCACACTCACGAAACTAACGCAACGCGATATGACTTAAACCGGTTGTCGCGCGCGCACGCAGACACACCTCGCCGTCTACTCCTCTTCCTCAGACCGCGTCATCATTATCATCATCATCATCTTCATCGTCGTCCGACGGTCGTCTTTTTACCCATTATAATATTATTATTATTGTTGTTATAAGCGTCCGTCCGCAGCCGCCGCTGCCGCCGACTGTTTTTTACCTATGTGCGTGTGTGTGTATTTTTTTTTCGCCCCGACCACCGCACCGCGATCCCCTACACACCGAAAATTACCGAATATTTCCTCGGCGCGCGCGACCCCCGCGTTGCTCGCACAGTGTAACAATATTACGTGTACCTACCTATATATATATATATACCGCAGGTATATAATATGTACACGTACGTAATATTCAGACGACGCGCGCGAGACGATGGCCTCGACCGTGGGCGCGAGCGGGTTGTATCGGGCGCGGAGGGTTGTGCCGGGCGGCGATGGTGGTCAATGACTTGTCTCGCCGACACAATGCTTCGCATTCCCACCCACCCCCCACATCCTCCGCATCGCCGTCCCGCGTAATCTGTCATATTCCGTCTTACCCCTTTTTTCTCTCATTTCCCTCCACTTCCAGCCCTACCCGTCTCGCCATCGTTGCACGTTCTTCTCGCATCTTTGTGTTGCGTTTAGGATTATTCATAACTTCGTACACCTACCTACCTACCTACGTGTAATACGCTTTTTTCGGCCCACCCAACCCTTCCTCGTTCCCCTGCCCCGCCCGTTGCTGCAGACGTCTGACCACCACTGCCACCGCCGCCCCGGTACACGGTTACGTTTTTTTTTTCTACCGGTGTTTACCATCTTTTTTTTAGCTCATTTACACGTACCTACCGTGAAACGACGCGCTGCCGGACGAATGTTATATATGGCCTTAACATAATATAATATAAGTATGGCTATTATGCATATTATCGTGCATTATAATATTATGTAATATGTATACACGAAATGTTATATTATTATCATAATTCCGTGGACAGACCGCGGGGACCAACCCCGTACAATAATAATATATAATGTCGTGTTATGTTTATACGTGGAGTATAATATATTAGTATAGGTACCCGTATGGTAATTTAACACAGGTGATGTGTATAATGAACAAGCGTGGAGAAGACCCAGGGCCAAAATGCGTTTGATTCCCGTGCGTTGACCAGAGTGCTGCAGCTGAGACATGATGGTATTATGTATATATATACAACCATGGTACATATAAGCAGCAGTTTTGACGACTACGATATTGCGGCGGTGGTTGCGCGCGGATGTGTATAATATCGTATATTATTATAATGTTATGCTGTATAATATAAGAGACTCGGTGATTTGCATCGGACGACCTCAGACGAACGCGTTTTTTATGCGCTAGGTTATGTTTTGATGTTATGTACTTTTTATAATATTACATGGGAAGACGACAAACGCCCACCACGTAGAAAAATGGTAATTTCGTAAATCGTCCGAATCTGACGAATACGCCGAAAACCATAGATAATATTATATTAAACATTCGGTCGTTAAGTTTTTTACGCGCACACACAACGGCCTGCATAGTTAAGCAACGATCTGCGGGATCGATATCGCGGACGTCGGCAGCGCGTAATACATTATGTACGTGCATATCATTATTATTATAATATAAACACATTGTTTCAAAACACCCTTTTTTTTATTGATGTCCACGTTTTCCAAGTATACAATATATAATATTATTATTTTACATTTGTGCTGGTGATAAACAAATCCGGCTGATAAACAACAAGGAAAAGTAAAACATAATACGAATGTGCATTTTAAAAAACACATTAAACCGTATTAACCACTCTCTATGATATAGATAATATTATAATATAAATTATATATATTATTATATTTCAATACATAAAACGAAAACAGACTGTTTGTTCTGTTGCGCAAGACTGCGCAGTTCAGTGTGTTATTATAATATAATATGTTTATGTTTCACTAATGAAACCGATGACGAGAAAACACTAGAACATATGTCAATTTTTGACTTTTGTATATTATACGCATGCGTATAGGTATTTTATATTTTTGGAATTAGCTTGCACATATCATACCGTCCCCGTTCATGCAAAACACACCAAGTCCAAAAACATGAATCAGCTTTTGCAATTTTTTCAAACTTTGCATGAACGGGGACGATACGCAGTTTTACCTAGTCGGCTGCCGGCTGCCATAGCTCCAGCGTACACGTTAGGCTCATCGGGGTTTATCAATAAATATTAAATAATATATTTTTTAATTCTGGAGTAACGTTAGTGTTTATACTTTATATTTCTGTTCAGTATATTTGATTTTACTATATTATTGAAAATTTACCCGATTTTTGCCAAATTTTGGGAAGGCGTGAGCGGTGGACCTATATTATGTATTATTTTAGCATATATTATACTCGTATATCTGCGAAGATGTCACAGGAGAAACAAGGAAAATTAACAAAATATATGTACCTAGATATAAATATATATTATAATTATAATATTATGTAGGTACTCGTATGATAAATAAATTGCTAAAACGCTAAGGGGCGAATACGGCGTATTTATATTTATGGTACAAGCCGTTATAGCCATATTTTTGTTTACGCGTTATAAAAAAAAAATAGATTAAAAATTGTAAATCGGTGTGTACTTTGACGTGACGTAAAGTATTTATGGTCCATAAAATACGACTTTAGTATAAATATACTAATTTACGCCGCGCAGTGTAAGACAAATGTCAGATGATTATAATAATATACATGGGCTGTTTTTTTTTTTCACGTACGCTGCAGACGACCAGACATAACATTACACACACATAGGCACTATAGACACGAGTGTATATTATACAGTATACACGTATAACATATACACACAGACACAACAGACGCTGTTTTATACTTACGTAAGATGCGGGAAAAGACGAAGCCCAAATAATAGCGAACGTCAATAGAAGAATACGAGTCTAAAACGCACAAAGTGTATACGTATATTATTATGCGTATACTCCCGACACGTCGTATTGTGCAGGCGATTGTGGAGACGTCCGATTATTATTTCAGAAAAGGTCGTCGTTATTTGTATGGGTGCTTATTTTACTGTTATAATATATATCTGTGTGTGTGTGGTTTTTGTCCTCCGCTGCTCCATTATTCGGTTAATGACTTTGACATCCATCTTCCTTATCCCGCCGAACATGTTTTCAACAATTATTTTCCAGTTGTGCATGACATCATTTCACGTTTTTCCCGAGAACGTTTTTTTTTTCTCCAGCGATAACCCTAATATTTAATGTACTCCGGAACGACGTAAAAGCGACAACGATCGTCGATTTATAACGTATATTATATTATATAGTTATACATAGTTTACCTACATCGTTGATGATAATATATTATTAACACTTTTCGTGTTATTTTCATATTATACACAATAAAATATTATGTAAATCGAATTTATATTCGACGAGTAAAATTAAAATCACTATACTTTATGCGCAATAAGTAACATAAAGAAACATAAGTGATATGAAGAAACTAAATTAATATATTAATGTATTCCCTAATCGTATTATATATTTTATACATAGCGATACAGGCCAGTCTGAAACATCTACCACGCATATCTGACTTTAAAAAATAGGAAAACTTAATATTTCTTCGATTTTTTAAATTTGACGGATATAAAACACAGTATTTCATTTTATCGGAAATCAATAATACCTACGTATAATGTAATTACCTATTGTGCAGTACAATTAATATTTCAAGTAAAAAAAAAAAATTTAACTTTTCCTTATATAGGCATACAAATGTTGAAATGTATAGATTATTTGTTAAAGACAAACTATACATTATAATGCCATTGTTAAATAATTATATAAAATGTTGATGCAACTGCTTATTTTACAGTTAGATTTCATTGCATACGGAATAGATTTGCTTGTAACTTTACACACGCTGAATGATTGTACTGAACGTATATATTATAATACGTATACCTAACCCAACCTATAGGTGTCTACTTCAATGTGCTTATTCCAATATGAAATACAATATGGCCTACCATGTAGTTTACCTATACCTTTATGGCTGTTCTGTTTAAGGACTTAAGGTATACGATTGTAATGTGTAGACGTACAATTCTTGTCAAATCAGATTAGTAACGCTTTACTACATTTTACCACACTTATATCTAATGTTTCCACGACGAAATGTTTAAATTGGTATCTGGTATCTTTCTACTCGTTTTATTTCGCGTTTTGTTCCAGCTCGTGAATTTAATATTATGTAGGTACTAGGTATAGGAACTTTTTAGTAAATCAATTATTATACACTTGTGAGAATATATCACGACCAGCAGTTGTGATTTAGTGTTTGTTGATTTTTCGATAGTTCAATTTTATTACATATTTAAACATGTAACATGTCATTTTTGCTATTTATTATAAATGTAGAAGGAGACATAATATATAATATCACACCTTATGAAAATTAAATAGGTGCTTACTTAATGAATATATTTATTTTGAATAAATACACTATTATTATTATTAATTCAATTATTTTGTTGAAATTAATTTTTACACTAGTTATATTATTTTTTGTTTAACAGTGAAATGTGAATGATAATAATTCATAAAATCAATTAATTTTATGGACACATTTCGACTTATAATTACTAGCAACTATCAAGGTATATAATATACACATTAAGTTAAAATTACCTACATTATATATTATTATCGTATTTGTTATTACCTATACTTATGTCAAAATAACCAATTTGCTAACGCTACGGGACTGATACAGTGATACCTTCATGTGCACCGGTAGACATAAGAAATTCTTTCGATAAATAAAAAAAATAGTACATAATTGTATTTTAATGAAAATACTAAGCATTTCGTCATCAGATTATTAGTTTGTGTACGACATACTATAATCGAAATTAAAGAATATCTCATTTTAACGAGTTCTGTAATATACACGCTGACGATGTATATTTTAATCTTGACCAGTACAAAGTTTTAATAATTAGAAACTTCATGACGTATCTATAACCAGACCTTTTTTTTTATTAAATACTTACAGGGAGCGCAAGAACTTTTTACCTATCTAAAAAGTGAAAATATAAAACCGTTTGTTTATAATACTGTATGCTGTCTGTATACTCTTCTATACTCTTGCGTGCTCCTATAATATTTACATATTATATAATATTATTTGCTGACTGATGGGTGTTACACACATCATACACGTTTTACATTTTAAACGAATTATTTTTTTTGCAACTAACTATTTATCAGTAAGCGTAATTACTATTTTATAATTATAAAACAATAATTGTTTTTAATTCAAAGAACTATTCATTGGAATAATTGCAAGTCTGACTAGCCTGCAGAGTACACTAAATTAAATAGTAGGTACAGTTTTCCTTTAGATGCTCAAATATATGACAAATATTAATATTAATGTCTAATATAGTAATATCAACAGTGTTTGGCCAAAAATTGTTTAAATAATAATATATACCCTTATATCAGATGCGGGTGTATATTATTTGATATTTAGACTTATATTAATTCTGTTAATAAATAATAATACAACTGGCAATAATTTACAATGGCTATATGACGTTGCCAATGCAATGCTATATTATATTATTATATTATGTAAGTATATAGGTACGTGGTAGTGTGTTACAAAACATTTTGTTATATTTTACGATAAATTGATAAATACACGTATAGAGTAATTTGTTCTGCGTCAGAGTTGATTAATCTACTTCATGACTTTCAGAAATTCATACTGGTCAAAATGATCAAATTGATTCCACTAAAACCTACTGAATTGATGTATTATTTTTCAACTTAAACAATATTTTTTTAAACTTTATTGTTTAATATTTATACATTAATGCTAGTTTTTACAAAAGTAATCTTCATAATTATATTAATTTTGTTTGATTTAAAATGTCAATAGTTTAGAACAGTAAAGTCGCAGTGAATTCGGGTGCGTGCAAAAAATATAGGTAAAAATGTAGAATAATATAGGTGATGTAGTATAGGAATGTATTAATAAAAATATTTAGTATTAGAATATATATTTTACAATAGAATACAACATGCATTTATTATATTATACGGTTTTGTAGTTTTTAAATAATATATAATATTTAAAACTGGACACGCAATACATACCATTCAATCAATAGTGTATACCTATATTAACGAGGTACCAGGGATTTAATACTATTAATAGTTTTTATTTTTAATTAGCTTTTATCATTTGAATTTAATTACTTATGTAGTCTAATATTATGATTGATAATTTATCTTGTCAATCATTTACCTAACCCACCTTTCAATAGTTTATTTGATAATAATAATTAACAACCTAAAAATTATAATTTTATTTTACTATTTTAGTGATTAACTAAAATTGTTAATTGTAGCTACATAACGCCTAACTTACTAAATACAGTGAAGGTACATTCGCTTCCGGTATTATAGAATTATTATTTGGTATATATCATTATTTTTTCTCCTGTATATTTGTCTTAACTTTTTAATCAGACAAATCTAAATATCATGTTAATTTAATGTATAGAACTAAGGTATTCCAACTTACCAATAGGGTACAAAAAGGTACCCTAAAGACCCTAAACTGAATCTTCATTTTTCGTATTATAATTCATTTTTGATCATTATAGATGAATAGTTGTGATATAATATAATATATGTCTTGTATGTAATAAAAAATAACACTATTTGCAATTAAAATGTACAAGAAATACATTTTATGGTGACGTTTACATTAATACATTATATAGAAATAGAATATTCAGTACGTCATAAATATCAGTAGGATCAAGATTAGTTAAAGCCTTAGTTATTCGTAAACCGTAATAATAATATCCTTGCAGTTTTTTGCATAATATATTTTCGATTCGATGGAATACGATATTCCAGTGCACAATATTACGTTTTCTTTTTTTTCTAATTATGCTTTCTAGTAAGTCTTGTTCTCAGTTTACGTGTTACGAGCGGCGGCGGTGGCGGTGGCGGTCGACCGTTGTTGATTATTGTCCTTAAACGATTTTAGCGGTTCTCAGACATGTTCCACTTTGTCGTGTGCTATCCGAACAAATTGTACCCCTCATCGTCGGCGTTCGGCTAAATGCCCATTTCGCCGTAACCCTCCCGACACACAATAATATATTGTACATACAACGTTCAATGCCAGTTTTTAACAAGGACAGTATTACAATTGGTTACATTATGCGGGCGTCCAATTTATTATTCAATTTAGGATAAACACGGTGCGCTGTATAATATATGGTTTCATAAATATTGTTATTGTTATTATATATCATTATATATATATAAATAAATATGGTGACACAACGTCCGCGTTTTTGAAGGGCGAATTAGTAAAAATACACACCATATTGTACAACACTATGTTATATTGTGTGTATGAGAAAGTGAAAAAAAATAGCGCGGACATGGTCTCAAAGGCCGCGTCGATATATAAATTATTAATTATTAAAACTCAAATGTAGACCTGCGTAGGAAAAAAAAAATAAGATTTTGTGTCTTGGCCTGTTGGCGTTGATAACTTTTTATGTGACGTAGGTATATAATATATATGTACGAAATATGCCCAAAACGTCCGAAGACTATGGTAAAAAGTTTATTGTAAGTAAAAGTGTTTTCGAGTCATTGCCCTCCCCTCCTTCATACCGGTTTTTTATGAATAAAATATGATAATATACAGTAGGTAAGTATACCTAAATCGTTAAGTCGTGTACCAGAATACCAATGGGGGATAATAATACCTATATACGAATTTCGATGCGTGCACTTCTTCTTTAGTCAGATTATCGTAAATTACGTATTTAAAAATGTTTATGAAATAGAATATAATAATAATACGCTCCACTGTCTTTCACTGTTATCCGCTGTGTCTTTAGATTTTTATTTTACGATTCTCAAACGTATTCGTTGTCCGTACGACCATTTTTGTCGATCTCGTGCGCGGATCTAAAGAATTATCATAGAAAGTGAAAAGGTTTACATAATATATAACGTTATAAATTAATGCAGGGGAGTATATGTTTTTATTATTTACATTAATGTAATTTCAATTTTCAGATGAATTTCCCCTGTTCGACTGTACCTATACTATCTATATCTTGGATGCAAAGAAAATAAGAAATTAAAGAAACCTATACAACTATTACACAAGTTATATCAAATTATACATTTGAATTTTCGACTTGAATATTTTCGTAATTGTATGCATACTAACTGTGTTAATTATAATGGCAGGCGTAACATTTATCAGTACAATATATATATGACGTAAAACTGCAGAGGTCATTGAAATATCATTATAATTAATGAGTAATGACTATATAATACTTAAATAATGACAGTAAAACTAATTTTAAAACAGTTTTTATAAAATAAAAAGGTGTTTTCATTGTTATACCATAGGTGCTTTGAAGTTAGCGTTTAATTTGCTTAAAAATACTGTCTATTTATAGGTATTATTGTAAAATGCACCTAAACGGCTATACAGTATATACATCGAACAAATTTTTAGTTTCGAAAAATAAAACACATATTATTTAAATAATCGTATTTTGTCGTATATAATTCCTTTTAAACCACATACAAAAAACACTCTTCTAAATGCCTGTCGTCTAAATCATGTGATACGAATAGGTTTTTATTTTATCGTTATACCTAATATATTTACATCAAACACAATATAGGAGGTATCCATATGGGTTATCAATTTATCATTCGCATAATATTAATATCGGATGTAGGTATTCCACTATTTTAATTACATAACTATACTCTAGTGTATATTAATGTTTGTTTAATTCGTACAATATGTAGTAGGTACACACATAATAATAATTATTACGATTTTATTTCAACGCGTCCTGCACCCTTAAGCTCCCACTCCCAGTCAAAAAGTCCCCTACGATATATTATAGGTATACCGAAATAATATTATTATTTTTTATTTTTTATTTTTTTTTTGAGCGGCGTTAAGTGTCTTTAAAAGTCTTAACATTATAGACTGTCGAACAAAACACGTAGGTGCACCGTATAATATTATTATGATATATAATGCAATCGATGCTTCTAAATGCGTAGACGTTTATTTATAATTAGTATTATTGCGGGACGGAATACGCGTATAAATCACTACGTATAGGTACGTATAGACATTGCATAACGTGTTAACGACGATGTTATTATAATAAAGGCTGATTTAAAATATTATGCGTGCAACTGTCGTGTAGTAAATCGATATGTATGTAGACGAGCGTAATATACGACGATTATTGCACAGCCGATAGCAAAACGGAGAGCCGCACACACGGAAAATGATATTAATTATTATTTATACGCAAGTGCGCGCAACGACTATTATAGAACGGTACGCAACCGAGTCAGTGTCAAGGTGACACCAAGGTCCCCCCGGTGCAGCCGGCTATAATAGTCGACCGCGGCAGAATCCTTCAGCGGACCGCTATACAATAATAATACGCCGCCCGACGTACTACTAATATACAATAATATATATATATATATATACGATACTACGCACAACTACTACTAAATAATAATAATACCGCCACCACCGCCGCCGCGCCTTTGTAGCTTACGGGAGACGCGCACTGGCGAGTTTTCAAGGATTTTCTTCGTAAAGACACGCAGAGGGAAGGAAAAAGAGAGAAAGAGAGAGAGTGAGAGAGAGAGGCATTAAAGACGGTAAAAAAAATTTGTCTCTAACGGCAATATTGTTGTATATTATTGCCCGCGCGGCGCGTATATACTGCAGTGAAACGAAATGCAAGCAGCGAAAGTCAAAAAGACTATTACTATTATTAACGGAGGAGATGGCGGCGACGGCGGTGGCGGGAGAACGCGCGGTATTGATGGATGACGGTGCGCGGTACAGCGACGAGGGAGAGGCGGGCGACGCGTTGGCCATGTGTTGCTCGAAAACTTTAACCTTGAACTCGGCCGGCGAGCGCTGTGTGTTCCGGTTAACTGTTCGAGTGCGCGTCTCCTCGCGGCGAGGCGGAGTCATTGGATGCTGTTTTTTCGGAGAGAATGAGCGAGCGAGAGAAGAGCGAGCGAGAAACAGCGCAAGAGGGAGTGCGAGAGAGACGGTGAAGAGTGAGAGACAGTGACGGAGAAAGGGCGAAAGAGAGTGTGACGGGGAAAAAATAAGTACATTATTATATTATTATTCTTTTTTTATACCGACTTGTGCGTGTAACCCTTCGCCGTTCTCTGGGGCCGGCAGTGATTCGAATGTGCGTGCCATATAACTCTATATATATACATATATATGCCGAGTGCATATACATAAATAATTCGGAAGAAAACCACACGGCCGCCTTTCCGTCATTAACGCACACACTGTTATTGTTGTGTATTGTAATATATGTATATAATATAATATATACGCCACACCGCCTTTACTATATACGTCCGTGTATACATATATAATAATAATAATAATAATAATGTAATCACGCGGTTAGACGCGTATCGCTCGGAATGTATATTATGCACATAATACATATTATATATTTATATATAGAGACAGTTGTATACTCCTATATAGAATACATATATATATATTACCCCATGGACTCGAAGCCGGAGCCAATGCCTGCATCACGGAGCAAACAATATTTTCGCCGCTCCCCCCTAAAAAAAAAAAGTGATACTGATAATGTAACTCATTTAAATACATATTAATGAGTAATGACTAGGTACATACATTTTCCTACTATAGACTGTTTAAAAAAAAAAATTCAAATCCAAATTCAATTAAAATATAACACAAGAGTTCTAAAATGTTATACAATAATAAAAATAGGATTACAATATTATAATCAAACTATAGTTTATAAAGAAATTCTTATAAAAAAAAAAATTAAATTATTTGTATTTTAACATATTTTTCTTGGATTTAATTGTGATAAATCGATATATTAGTCTTCTACCGCTTCATATCTTTAATCAAAACGTATTCAATGCATAATGGTCTCAAATAATGTTAAGTATACGTGTTTTAGTGTTTTAATACAGAAAACGTTATTTTATTACTTGCATATTTTAAAGAAGATAGGGTATAAAACTATAAAATATTCTTAAAATTACTTTTTCATTAGGAAGCAATGTTTCTAAAGACGATGCAGTGAGATTTTTACAGTATATAACAAAATACAAGCCCAAATGAAGGGGTGGCAGGTGGGGCATGGCCTCGGGCCCAAAACAGATATTAAACAATAGTGAGCCCCTGGAGCAGGGACTGGGACCGAACCTACAAGAACCGATTCTGGAACCGGAGCCTTTAAAATTTTAAGAACCAGAACCGGAACCGGAACCTTTATTTTAATATATAAAGTACCGGAACCGAACCGGAATTTTTATATTATATAGTTTCTTTTAGGTTCTAAAATATAATTATTTTATTTTTTTTTTTTTATTAGATTTAAATAGAGTATTTACAATCTGCAATATAATACAATACAATACGTAATTTTTTTTTTTTTTTTATTGATCTTTAAAGCCCGGCGACTATAGCCATTAGCTGATTGCAAAAACTTTGTCACTTATTTTTATTAAGCAACATGCATAACATTTTTTAGAGTTCTCAGATGTCCACAAAAACTTTAAGTCAATATTACTTTTTCCATATTTTTGTAAGAAAATTACATACATATTAGGTACCTATTATCTATAAATACAAATTATTAATAATAATAATATTTATTTAATGTTCCTACTAAAAATTAGCTGGAACCGGTACCTTTATTTTTTTTTATCAAAGAACCAGAACCGAACCGGAATCGTTATTTTATTTTTGGAGAACCGGTACCGGAACCGATACCGATAAATTCAAAAGGTTCCAGTCCCTGCCCTGGAGCCAGACAAATTTTATTTACGTAGTTTTTGTACGAAAGGTTATACTTTGTACAGTTTTCAGATGAAGTCATATACTAATATAATAAATTCGAAAATTGGGCCAGTTGGCACGGTCAGGACGTTGCAATAACGTTATAATAGCGGGGAACGTTTAGGTATTTGTGTAAGTGTTTTGTTTTACAAATACGAAGACATATGAATAAATGATATATTATTAATGTTTTAATTTTTGTGGGTCACCAATATGTTGGTTATTTTATGGGCTCCTACGATTGTTTGGCCCCGGACCAAAAATTATCCTAATCCGGACTTGACAAAATATGATAATTTGCATTTTCACAGAAAATCCTTATCAATGCTAAATAATTTGTAATAACTCTTTTTCAAAATATGTTTCTAAATCAGAAATCTAAATTTTAAGTAAACATAAAAAGTTAATATTAAAATAATTTAACGTCATGATGTATTCCATTTATTAATTATTTTT
This sequence comes from Acyrthosiphon pisum, assembly GCF_005508785.2. Classification (NCBI taxonomy): domain Eukaryota; kingdom Metazoa; phylum Arthropoda; class Insecta; order Hemiptera; family Aphididae; genus Acyrthosiphon; species Acyrthosiphon pisum. Next base: position 51,754,865 of record NC_042494.1, on the reverse strand, counting down.
AATTATGTCATAGAAACTAAATTATTAAGAAAAAAAAAATAAATTAATAAATTATTTATAAATGATAATTATTGTAACATTTAATTTTTTTTTGGATAGGTAGTTCAGGTATTTGTATGGAACCGAGGCAATCTCTGTAATTACCAACTACTAAGCCGATTCAAAAAATTCTTTCGTTAATAGCAAATATTATTTAAATTATATTATGTATATAGTTTTTAATGAATTACTTGATTGATTCTACATTAAATTGAGTATTTTATTTTATGAATTGTTTTTTGAAATATTATATTCAATATAGAATTGTATTAAATGTTATATTTTAATTGCACAAAATACACAACATTGAAGATATTTTAAACTTACAGCGAATAAAGAACTTTTAACATTATTCACTAAGATATTAACAGGCTAACGTTAACATTACCCTGATAGCGTTAATGTCTCTTGTTTATGAACGAAAAATTACACTTTATATAGCCAAAGTGCACGCGGCTAATGTTTATGATTATATCCGGCCAATGTCGACATTATCCAAATGTTAACGCATTGCCGTAACTCATAATAGGTACCTATATAATAATATGTGCAACCTGCACACAGCTGTAATATTATATTATTTATGTTTTGTGTGGGATGTTGTCGAATATCGTACGCGCGTTATAATGCGCGTACAATATAATAAAAATATAATATTGTTGTTTCACCGTCGTCGGAAAGAAAGTCGTGCGAACGTCTCACGAAACGTAGGTAGGTATGTGCCTATATACCTATATAATATACGTACTCGACGACTGACGGGCCCAAATAGATATTTTACACGCGGTTGTGTGCGGCCCGCGTATATTTTTTTTTAAGACACGACATTATAACCTTGGCCTTGGAATATATCTTGTGTTTGTGTGTGTGTGTACACTAGACGTGTAAACGGTTATTCGTTAACGGGTTAGTCTCGTACATAATATAATATAATATTGTTATGTGTGTGTGGGTAGGTATCTGCAGCTATGTATAGTGTGTATGTACACACGAACGACCGTTTTTCGTTAGTCAAACTCAACAGATATGATATATACCTACCTTCGAGCATACACTGTAGTACATATTGCACTCGACGCTCTGACACGCACGTATTATTATTATATTGTTATCTGTCTGTAAAGGATAAAAAAGAAAATCATTAAACAAAACGTCTGCATTCCTATATTACAATATTATATTATTATCATGCAGCCGACGCTATTATATTATTTTGCGGGATCGGTCGTAATAAAGATTATAACACTGCTATAGACGACCTAGCAATTATAATATAATATGTATACCTAATATATTTGTGCGTCGTCTAGACTATTATTTATTTATATTTTTATTCTTCCATATACATAATAGAACCCAGATAATACAATACGAATTAACGTAGTCCTCGTTCACCCAGTTCCAGTATCAAGCTGAGCGTACAAAAATTATTATATTATCATGACGTGAGCCTATATAGTTGATTGCATTTTATTATTATGCAGTTTCTGGAAATGTGGAAATACAACTCGTTCTTGGCATCTATTATATTGTGTGCATCCTATTATAATGACAACTCGTGTTGTATATATTTTATAATTTACATAAAAGTATATGTTGTTCTGACCTAGATTCTCACAATTGTTGAACTTTTCGATTTGTGATAGTGAAACCACAGTTATTTTTATCTGAATCAACTTAAAAATGTATGACAATTTTATAAATTAAAACAAAATTTTTTAATCAAAAGGCTTCTGACATACAGGTCTCATTGCCAATAAAACCAGATGAATTTCTTAAACAACATCGCAGAAACGTCACCCTAACTTCAGGTATTGCCATCACCCACGTTACAGAGTCGGCTATCAAGCGGCTCCAAGTGGCACTCAAATATATTTTTGCAGTTCGTGACCATCAAGCTTGAAATTGGAAAATTAAATAATAAAAAATAGAGCAAAAAAATTAAATACAATTCTCATTTTATTTAGCAGCTATATTAGAGTCTTAGAGAGGCTACATATTATTTCATATGGTACTTACTTTCCTAGTAAAATGTATATAAAATATTTTTTTTCGATGAGTTTCCTTGTCTTGCCTGAGTCCACATAGAATTATATTCAATGGCTTTGGCTCAGTTGAAAATTAGCATTTGATATGCCTTTTGCCTATAGCTTCAGTGAGTCCTGAATATATAAGATTTTCTTTATAAAAATTGTATAGAAAGATTTTTACTATATAATGTATAATATGTATAGTAATAGTCTATTACTAGTAAACAAGCTACTATATGTATACAATAATAAATATAGATTCTAAGATAAAAATCAATCTTATAATATTCATATCCCCCATCTAATAAAATAATATCACGACAGAAGACTAATGTAACAAATAGCATTGGCTTCCATTGAAGATTGAACAGTAAACTTATTTACGGTTTTAAAAATATTTAACCTTTTATTCGATCTTCCAGCATTATTAATTGAGTATTAAATAAAGTATAATTTAAGATAACTACTTTGTCACAAGTAAAAATCCAAAACTTTTTATAGCTAAAATAATGATATTCAAAATTGTTATGAGCAGTGACTGATTTTCATTTCATACATTTTATAATTCGTGTAAAAAATTATAATAAACATACGTAATATGTTACTGATATACACGTATCTAGAGGTCACCAATTAGTTTTGATGTAGGTCTGTACTTTAAATAAACTTGCAACACTTCCGCATTCCGGACAACTTTAACCAGAGTACCTATTCAAGGTTAAGCCTTAAGATCTATATACACTACTATATATACACTATACACGATAGGTGCCTATTTCAAAAATGTAGAATTTTAGATATTGAGTGGAACGATGAATGTATTGATTTTACAATGATATGTGTTTTTTTATTTTTTTTTTTTTTGTGTCTGTCATCACGGTTTGGGGCAGTAAAACTGCTTCGATTTTCTTCAACAGTATCTTGTTTGATGGGCAAGTGAATCTAGTTGGTGCATTCGGTAGGTCAAAATTTGAAATTTTCAATAGTTTTTAAAAGCGCCGAGAAAAACAAAAGAAAAATTAAGGAAAAACGGGAATTTTTACGCAAAAGCTGTTTTCGAGAAAATCGATTTTGGTTTTTGGTGTAACTTTAAAACAAATGACCGTAGATACATGAAATTTTCATTGATTGTTTATATTTCCATTTTCTATACATAGTAAAATTTTCAAAATATTTTGATTTGTTTTGAACTGTTTAGGGAAATTTTCAGTTTCCATTTTTATTAGTTATTTTTTCTATAAATGTCAATAAAACTTTATTTGTTGAGTAAAAATACTTGAAAATTTAATACATGGCTCCTACTATATTGTTACAATGATATTTTAAAAATATTAAAAATCCTTAGTCACAATTTTTTTTTATTAGCATTTAAAGTTCAAAAATTGACAAAATATGTGAAAATCACGAAAATTATCAAATTATTTTTAGTTAAGACTTCGTAAAAATTTTTCTTTTTAAATCTAAGATTTGAAAATGTATTACAAGATTCCACATAATATTGTCTACCTTTATCAAAAAAAAAAAAATGTCTACAAGAAAGTCAAATTAAATTTTTATGAGCGTTTGAAATTCATATATTTACAACATTTGATATTCGCTCGATTTCTCATGTGACGATTTTCTTATTTTATTGTAATTAAAAAACGAATGACTGTAGAAATTTAAAAATTTCATTGAATGTTTTTATTAGCATTTTCTATATACGGTAAAATGTTGGAAATAATTTGACTCTTTTTGAGCTGTTTACGGACATGGTCAGTTTTCAATTTTTTTAGTTTTTTTTTTTCTATAAATATCAATACAATTTTGTTTGTTGGGTAAAAAAGCGTGAAAATGTCATGCAAGGCTCCTGATATATTGTTACAATAGCAGTTGAAAAATATTAAAAATACATAGGCACAATTTTTTTTTATAAGCATTTAAAGATCGAATTTTGACAAAATTTATCAAATTTAAAATTGAATAATTATTTTGTAGCTAAAAATTCATAAAATGTTCAACTTTTATATCTAAGGATTGAAAATTTAAAACAAGATTCCACGTAAGTAGTTAATTCTGTTAAAAAAAAACGAAAAAATACATTTACACAGTTTATTTTTATAATAATTTTAAGTTCAAATTTGGACGAAATTACATATTAAAAACCAGAATAACTATTTTAATTATTTTGTTGGGATTGTATAATATTATTCGTGGGTATACTTGAAACTTCTAAAGTATACTATTATATATCTATAATAGTATCACGGTTTGTTGTTGATGTATACCGCGTTATAAGTAGCTAATAGATATTGTGATATACTGATATGATCAATTTAGAATTTATTATAGGTAGGTACCTATTATAGGTCAATTTTTTTTTTAATACCATAGACTAGGTGTCTAGGTATATAATATTATGTCTTATACTTAGACTGACATACCGTCTCCGCTCAGAATCATTTTTCTTATACAATGATATTATATCATTGAATTCAAATTTAATACCATCCATTATACAGAGCCCATTTGTAATTTACTGTACAGCAGAGCGACATCCACTTACCAACCTTTTTTACCTTGTTTTAGACTTATTTCGGTTGTAAATTTACTAACAATTATAAAACGTACGCCTCATTCTGCTTATTATTATTGTACACCAACAATTTTACACCACATTTTTGGTGTAATTGACAATAACTGTACAATCGGGTATAAAGTGAAAGTGACTTAACATAATATTTTTAATATACACATGAGTTTAGAATATCCTGCAGATACCTATATTTTATATATTTTGTAGCCGAATTACATTGAAACATTTGTGCTTACATCACCCTATGTTATATATTATACACTAAACAGTAAACACACACTTTGGGATTGACCAATACAAAATATACACAATCAACACTTTTCGATCCGTACACATTATTACTTATTATTAAAATGATACACGGTAGTTAGTTCGACAGTAACCATCAAGAAGAGCGAACTCATCTATAAACACTTTTTAACAGCCATCTTCATATTATTTAGTAATGTATTATTTAAAATACCATAATTATTACAGATCTACCTACAAATAAACGTGTCTTATTATTGATAAAATACCACATACGCAGTGCCCTAATCCTCAGTTATGGAAAACTTATCCATAAGGAACAGAAAACCTTTTCTGGATAACTAATATCGTAACAAGGTTCCTCCGACCACGTTGCAACGTATTTAATTAACAAATATTTTTTCTCTTTTTTTTTAAACAATAAATTAACAAACTATTATACTTTATTAATTAAAAGGGGCTGATAGTTTTTTTTAGCATTGTAAAATTTCATGAAAAATATGAGTTTATTTTGATTACACCACATGTGAATATGTGATGTACTGATGTACAAATAACGCAGACAAGCAGGCGGCATTGAATCGTAAACTGCCAACTGGTAAACTAAGTTGTGTTTTAAAAAAATCATACCGAAAATAACTATACAATTCTAAACATAAAAAAAAATGAAGTAATATGATATAGAGTGCAGTATAAAAATATGTAAACACTATATAATAACATATTAACATGTTTTCGAAATAAACAGTTTGTGAAAAAATAAAATTACTTGCAATGCACTATTATTATGCGTATTATGGTTTTTTTCTATTTAGACCACTATTTCAATGTGTCAAAAATTATGGCATGGGTGGTGGGCCTTAATAATCAACATATAAGTTTTTATTTAAAATTGAATATTTTAGGTCATTACTCATTAGGATATGAATCATATTTGACTGTGTCAGTGCCACCATGTGTTTAAATCAATGATAGAAAAGTAAGCCCAATAATAACCAAAATAAATACAGGTAGGTATGTGTTCAGAATAAAATTATGTGCCTACACTTTTTCGTTTTTTTCGTTAGAAATACGTATAGTATTTGTGAAATTAAATAGTTACATAATACATGTTTTCATCATGCAGACATTTACGATTATGAATCTTAAGCAATAAGCTACAAATAACAAATTGTAAAATATAGTAAATATTGCACATTAGTATAATATTATTAATTTCCTATATAGTCAGAAAATTTAAGAATTATCAATTCGAAAATTTAAATGACCGTTACAGTTTTACTGTTCAAAAATACTGGGGAGAATTTTAAATGATACGACTGATGGGACAAATGTCGTATTTTGCGGGCTATATTTACTTCTGAAAATAATAATGATGGTAAAAATACGCCTCCTATTAGCAACCCATCACTCGGAGTACCATCCTTCGTGACCCTCCGAGTATATTATTATTATTAGGTATTTGTTAGTTACATTATTTCTCTGTGCAATTATTACTATCGTTTAAAATGGGTAGGCATTATTACTTCATTTATTACGACAGTACGGGGTACCGTTGGAAAAGAAATAATAATAGTCCAACTGTTGAGTGCACTAATTTCCAATTTATATTTTAAGAACTCGATATTATACTGTTTAAGACTTTAAGTTATATTATGCACATTCGTTGCTTATACCTATTCTGCCAGCTGGTGTGGATTGCAATTAGCATTTGGGGGTGAATTAACGCTAATTATAATTGAAACGACCAAATATTGTAATTTAAATATGTCTGTCCAAATCATTATTTAAACGAAACATATAATAATTAAGTAAAATTAATGCAGTTTTATTCTAGTAATTTTTCATTTGTTAAAAAAAATATATTCAAGATGATTTACAGGTGGGTGGGTTACCTACTTAAACTTATCTACCAACGTTTGACAAACATTAAAATAGGGTTCTCTATTTTTCCATTGTCTCTGTTCATTCTCTAAACAAAAATTAAAATTATGTATTTTAATGTCGTACAGTCATCGTAGTTCGTATAGATATAGACTTAAACAGTTACACACTTACACGTATTAATTATTTGTTTGTTGAATTTTAAATTACGTCTATAGCATATAAGTATGGAGTGCATTCAGTATTTTATATTAATTTTTAACATTTTAAAATATAAAGATAAATACATTTGAGTATTTGACGATATTCTCCTGATCTCCTAAATGATTTCTTCAGCTTATCAATGTTGAAATTACTTTGTACAAATAAATAACGACGAAACACACGCAATCGAAACATTATTTCTAGAAGCTTTAAATGTTTTTTAAACAACTGTTCAATATTTAGGTTAGTTAATATATATACATTTTTGATCGGTTTATAATTTATATATTTGATTGTAAGGTGCTCAGACATAATATTATTTTAGTTCTTGAATAATTTATTTAGAAAATATATTATCATTTATCGGTACGAGAAACATAATAATCACCAATCGACGTGAGTCTTGAGACAATGTTCTCAATAAAAAATTTCCGGGTATTTGTTTTCTATTTTTTTCACGTGATTCAACATTCCCATCATCGTTGAGCCGATGAACGCGGTTAAATCGTTCAAAGTCTAAAAACCAATTTGGTCGAATCGTGCAGTTCATTTAATACCTATTATACATTTAGAACGTTCGAGTAACGCACCGCACCAATATAATATTATAGATACCCAAACAACGATCGATGTAATCGAACCAGAGAATTTTCACATCGGGATAACGCCGTTAACTGCTCTAAGTATATAATATAATATATTATTTTACTATATATTTTATTTATAAACCGTTTTTTTTTCGTCCATGCGTGTTATAGATATTTCAAGTGCATTAATGCTAATGCGCCGTGCGGGGGTATCGATGCACAGACATCCGGTGCTCATTATATTATGTATAATCACAAAGTCTTTCAATATTACAAGACCTGCGCCCGTTAATTTTCGTTTAAGAAATACAATATTTTTATGGTTATGATCAAAATCTCAAACGACTTCTCATAGTATAGAATGTACGAAGAATATCATACGATTTTAACTAATTATAATATCATATCTGCAGTAGTAGTTATAAATATACTTGTAATAATATTATATAATATGGTCCTAAAATTATAAGTAGGTAAAAAGTATCTATATAATGGAATAAATACGGAACAATTTATAATAAGATGGAATACACGCAATATAAAGAGTAAATATTGTTAATGTTAAATATCATAAGGATTAAGGATTAATATATTAAACTATATGACTAGATAGTTATACAACATTATTGATAATTTTATTTAAAAAAAAATTGTGAAAACCATTTGAAGATTTAAATTGTATAAACCTATCTTATATAATTTATTATTTTTATTTTTATTAAGATATGCACAAGCACAATCAGTACTATTTAGCACAATGCCACAATAAGTGTATGTAGTGACAGAACAAAGATACATGAAATTAGGAATAAGCAGCCAACCATTAGTGGCACTTAAGTATAATAGTATATAATAAAAAAAAATAACGCCATGCAATATGTGTTGTAGACAACAAGAATGTCAGGGGAAATATAACACGTAATGCGTCATAATATTTTATACAAATACCTATATTATAATATTATATTACATTATTAAGTAGAGATTGTAAAGAAATGTTAAAACTCAGTACATAAAAATCTATATTTAATTTGTTAGTACATAAGTAAGACTAATTAAGAACATTTTAAAGAGTTTTAAAAAAAATACTCTCCTCTTAGAAACGTATATTATTACGTTATTGTCATTAGACTATGGTTATAGCATCTTTAATAATTGTTGTCTATATAATCCCAAATCATAAATATAAAAAATATTCTTATCTACATTCTACAAGTCTGATAAGACTACAATCAAAGACATTTTTGCTATTTCAAGCTATTTAAATCTACAGGTTGTCCACTTGTCCATACTCTACACTGAAAACATTTTTATTTTTAATTTAAAAAATATTTAAACTGTGAATTTGTATATTACATACTGATTAAGGTTGGGTTGCACTTTACATTGATTTCTGAATCTAGCTACGAGATGCTCGTTATGCACGTTGAGCGTGTATTTTTGAATCAGAATAAGAAGTTTTTATTTTTCATCGTTTGACCAATTTAAATTTTAAGCTTATTATTTTCATTTTTTAGAGAATTGTAGGATTGTGGAGTAATTTTTGAAGTTTTTAATTCCAAAACGATCAGTTCTGTCTGTACAACTTTTTTATAATCCTTTAAAATTTGGTATATAAATAAATTTACTTATAAACGATACTAATATAAGTATACGAAATTTATATATGAATTTACATTGGAATTGTTAAAAATGAAAAAAAAATTAGTGTATTTTCTTAGTGCATTATTCAGAATTTTTAGTGTATAAAAGCATTTTTTTTTTTACAGCAATCAATCCCCAGCCCTAATAATGATTATGATAATATATTGACCCAGAAAAAATCCAAGGAGGGAGGAATGAGGGGAAACTGCACCTACACGACGCCCTAGTGGACACCATGGTTCATTTGTGCTAATTTAAGACTCATATTTTGAATCTTCCACTTTAAATATCGGTAATTTTAAATATTTATTAAAAAATACGTACAAAAATTAATTAATTGTAAGGAATACTAATTAACGTTCAGTAACACAATTTAAAATAAATAGTGAAATACTTTAAAATAACAAATAATATTATATTATTATGTAAAAAGAAACTTAGTTTATTAGATTCTGTATATTTACACGGTACATACACATTTTATCAGTTTCAAATGATTTGATTTATTATGTCACGTAGGTATTTAGAGTATAACAAACATTCCTCTAAAATAATAGAAAATAAATAATTGTTATGTTTTGTTTCATTGTTGTTTTTACTATCAAATATTACTATTATTAGAATATAATACAATTAAATAAAAACGTTACACCGAGATAATATCTATTTTTAATTTATTGTCAATGTCAATCGTTGACCTAGAGTGGGTTTATGGAAAACAGGAAAACTCACTGGTTGATAATATGTACGCAGTATTTTGTGTTCGTATGTTTTTAAATAGTTTTTCTGCCATGTTTCCTATAGCCGTGTCATAAACAGTATTTAATGTACTCATTACTCATATTATAATATAATACGATGCGTGCGTAATCCTGTGATAGTCGTACGATATATTATTATCCGAGTGGCTCATTTCAAAAACGCAGTTGGTAGCTATATATAGTTGTATCGTAGGTATGGCTGGTATCTGGTATGCATATAGGTTATGCACGCAGTGTGTACATAATATTATACTTGTCGTGCGTATCTATTGGAGAAATTGTATGAAAATATGCGTACGCAACCGAGTTCTCGGAGTTCTCCTAAAATAATAATAATAATATGTAAGAGACGTTTGAAAGTGTCATGCGAAGCGAGTGCCGTTCTTTCCATATTATGTATTATATACCTGACGAATATTTAGTGCACATAATATAACCGGCTCATATTATATTATAACGTTCTCGTAAAACGTGTTCAAGGACATCGTTGCAGTGGCCACTATACAAGTATACAACAACACGTCATATAGTCGAAGTTGCTGCAAGTAAATAGTAATATTCCTTTCTTAGAATTATCACCTGTCAATGTACTATGTATATAGTACGAATAACAAATCGCTTCCCGCGTTAACCCGTTACGAATCATGACCGAAAAATTAAAATCCCCTTCTCACAAGTCACAGCTTTAACATGCCTACGGCGCGCGGCTATCTGATTTCCGAGGAGTGGTCGTCACTGCAGGAAAAGCAAATCTAAAAATAATAGAGAAAACTGTTTACCACAAAACCGCATTCGCTGGACCGTAATAATAACCATGGTATAAGAATATATTGATGATATTGCCACACCGTGATGCATTTTGACGGGTCCAAAATAAACGAATCAAATTGATCCATACCCAACGATGATTATCATATTCAATATTCATCGGGTATAACTGCAGATATAAGGTAGGTGGTATAATAGTAGTATTACCAAAATGTTCTAATCACGTTTGATCATTGCGTTTTATTTATACCTAAATACAGGGTGATTCACCATAAGCATGCTAACCCCGATTGTATCCTTTGATAATAAATTTATTCAAATCCTGATTGTTCAGAATTTATAAACCTTCTCAAATTTCATATTTTCAAATCGATTGCGATTTTTTTGTACTACTTTAGGAGTTTCATGTGGTGATATAAAAGACTGTTTTTCAAATGAGAACTCTCCTTTTTATATCGTAAATTATTTTGTGGATAATTTTTTTGAAATTGTTATTTAAACGGGTAGTTTTTGAGTTATTAAAATATTTATACTAAGAATAATAGACAATAGTCCTTAAAATTATTTTACGAAAATATAAAATAGATAAGATAATATTGGATCTAGTATTTATTATACTTGGATCATATACTCAAATTATAGATATTAATAGATTAATATAAATATTACTCAAGTTTTCAAATCAACATAGTTCTTATATCTTTCAAAACCATTACCATGATCCCATTATTATTAGCGCACACAGTTAAATAAATCAAAAACTACTTGTTCGAATTTTAATTTTGATACAACATTTTCAGAAAAATGATCAACTAAATAATTTACAGTAGAAAAGGAAGGTTTTAGTTAAAAAAAAAAAAAAACAGAAATTTGCATCTTCTCATGGTATTACCTAATTAGTACAAAACATATCAATAATATGAAAATATATAATCTTTAAGTATATTTAAAAATTACGAAAATCAGATTTTGAATAACTGGATTATTGAAGAAGTAAATAAGGGGTGAACATGCTTAGTAAAACACCGTGTATTAGGTAGGGTACCTAATATAAATTATATATTTATTCTAAATTTCAAACTATTTTTTTTCTCGAGTTTTTTTTTTTGAGCTGTACCGATACCACCACTGCGGTATATCTAGACAAAACAATATCGACAATCAACAGTAAGCCACTGAGCTCCGTTTGGATTAATCAGATGTGACGATTGACGATGTAAAGATCATACATAACATTTTTTGCTATTTCAAATTCATTATGTATTAAAATATAATAGGATACACTTTCCTTATTCCGGGGAATTCTAAACAAGAGAAGTGTGAGTTATATTGCCTATTTCAGGGCGCAGATGTCTTCTCTCAATCAGTCCAGTATTCATTTGTTAAAACTAATTTCAGTTTTAAGAACAAGTTTTCCATGTAAAAGTAATTTACTCCATTGATCATAAACTATCAACTCAAAATCTTTTGGTAATACGAGCGCGTTAGAATTTAGAAATGAATAGTAAAAAAGTCACTGCTGTGTAGTAGATGTCGAGTGTATAATGTCGTTAATGAGCGTAATCATAGCAGAAAAACGATTTTTAGCTGTTTAAAATCGTAACCTTTTGTTTGAGTATCCAATTTTGTCAAAATTAAAACTTCAACCTCTCATAACACATTTACGTGGTTTTACGCTAAATTATTTTTTTAATTTCCAGTAATAACAATGTACAAACAGGAACCTTGCAATACATTTTTAAGCTTTTTGATAGAGCATACATTTTATTAGATACCAACGATTATAAAAAAAATCTCGAAAATTTCAAATATCTATAAATATCTCAAGTAGAGCCTAAATATTTTTAAAATTATATCAAGTCCATACATTTTCTATTACATGCTACTTTTTTTGAATTACAACAAGAAACCAAAATCAAATTTGTCAAAAACTGGCTTTGCATAAAAATTCCATATCTCCATTATGATGAAAAGTACGGGGTATTTTTACTTTTTCAGACCACCCAAACTGCTGAATAGAACCAATTTGTTATACTAGAAACCACCCTCGAAGAAAATCAGAGGATTTTTACTGCTCCAAAAAATGATGACAGGCCAATAAAAAACACATAATTGTAAAACCTAAACATTCATCGCTCCACTCGAAAAAGATAACAAAAATATATACACTCCCGGGATCATACATTTTAGTTTGATGGAAATTGGAAAATTAAAGATTTTTATATATTAACATTATAGAAAATTTCAAAATATAGAAAAGTACCTACACATAATACTATATATTTACCTATAGGTACTTAGATCGACAATTTTCAATATTAAAACCTTTTTTTTCTAGTGTTTAATGAAATAAAGTAGAACGCGTAAATTCTGTTATCCACACTATATATTTGTTCACATAATAATATATAGCACATGTGTTTTGAATGAATGGTATATACATTGTGCTTTGTGCTGAAACTCTGAAAGGGTCCAAATGTTATACATATTATATTCATTATCCTTGCAATGCAATGCAATATGCACAAGCGGTTATAATTATATGACTCTAATGCGAGGATTATTCTACATTAATGCGTAGTATTATATAAATCTTCTGTACTTTACAATATTCTAACCCACGAAAAACGTTCTTATTATAATTTTTCAAATAATACGTATACAAATATATGAACTGTACATACCCCACACACCGAAGATTCGAATTATCTAAATAAATAAATAGTAAATAATGAACCTATACTATTATTTTATACATGAAATATAAAAATCAAAAAATTTAAATAATTATATGTACCTATATAAATGGCTATTATCATTGATATTTATAGTTTGTATATATGGTCGCCAATATTTAACTATTATAGTTGATAACCCTAGCCGTGATCCAAGCTCCGTTTAAAAATTACCTACCATAACGAGTACCTTTTTCCGTCGTGTGAAAAGTATTTTTGCAATTTACCAGTTTGGACACCAAATCAGACATTATAATTCTAATTATGTCCATAATCGTTTTTTAATTCCTAAAGTCTGAAGACTGTCTATACCATTCCACGATCATTAACTCCCAATCTCAGTCGCTTGAGAAACCAACACCAGAATACATATTATTATAGTTTACCTTCTGACTTGTCTAGATCTTTTGCTAAGTAGTCCGGAAGAATATGATTCTAAATTAAAAATAATCGATTAAGCACACATCGACGGGTGCCTATTAACGGAAAGTGACAGGTATATTAGTTTTTAAACACCAGATCCCGCGCGTCCAGTATTTAACACACACTCCAGTGAAGACACCGAAACCAAGCGTGCTATGGATATGTGGTTTTTTTCATGTTCTACTTTCAACAAAAACATTATAATATGTATAATGTAATAGTTATATTATACCACGAGTTTTGCGCGTGTGGTCAACACGCGTATAATAATGGTATAGTGTATCGTGTATTATAGATACCATGTATATACCTAGGTAGGTACCTACATAAAATGAGCGCAAAATCAGACGTTGATCGAATTACCCTAATGACCCGGCAATGGAGTCCTTTGGTAATTTATATATATATACCTATAATCAGTCACACGACGCTTCATGTTACTTCGAAAAACAAAATATGAAACGTGAAAAGCTCATAACAGATCGGGGATCTACTAATAACAATTATGTAGTCAACTGATTCTTATTTTCGTGTTCCATATTTTGATAAGTATTCCATCCACTCCCCTTCAACCACAATCTCCAATTCCATACTATATTATTAAGACTTGTTGAATGAACACACATGTGAAGAGGGGTGTCAAACCATTATTATGCCATATTTTCACTAAGATAGAAACGTGAATTTTTTTTTATAAAACACATAAATAGGTAAAGGTAAAGGTAATGTATAATTATAATTTAGGTGAACCTGTGCACTTTGTTGCACGTAAATAATGGCAACTCATATAATATAATTCAAACTTTATTCAATTCGATATTTAATAATTGGTGTAATGGTGTTCAAAAATTAAAAATTATATAGAAAAAAAGAACAAATTTTATGAAATCGGTGGATAGGAATAAGTAACTTTTTGTTGGCAAAAATAAACAAATATAATATGTGATTATGATTTTAACCCTGCACGCGGGTAGGAAATATAGTGACCAGATATCAATTAATAGAAGTTAAAATTATATACAATCGTAATAGGTAACAGTTTTATTTTGTGTAACCATTAGCAACCATTTATAATTTATATAATATAATCTATCTATATATACATAAAAATGAATGTATGTGTGTCAGTGTGTGTGTCCATGTTACCATGGCAACCATTTATATATTATTTTGAGATTTCCGTCCGTGTGTGTCTCCATATTACCATGGCAACCAATTATATATTATTTTGAAATTTCCGATGGAATGTTTTGTATATAAATGGTTGCCATGGTGATATGTAAAACATATTATTCATGTAGAGTTGGCAATTTTAATGGGTAACGAAGTGAACGGGATCAGATATGTTTACATACATAGATAGATTATACCTCTGAGCAGAAGATAGGCTAATTTAAAAAGGGAGAGGACCAACCCCGGGAGGTGCTCAAACAGGGATTTTGATATTTTATATGGACATTTTTGTTTATAAAATAAATGGTTGCCATGGGTTTTGAAGCTATTATAGTAATAATTATTGATTGCCGGGAACCGAAGTGCACGGGATCAGCTAGTATATTATATAAATGGCACTAATCTCAGGAACTACTGGTTCGAATTGAAAAATTATTTTTTTGTTTGATAGTTCATTCATTGAAGAATTCTGTAGGCTATAATAACATCATACTACGTCACTACGACCAATTAATAGAAGTGCTCAAACAGGGATTTTGAGATTTACAATGGAAATATTTGTTTATAAATGGTTGCTATTGGTTATAAGAGAAATAATTAATAGAAATAGTATTTATTTATTATTGGTTGCTATTGGTTAATCGGGCAGATCAGGTACTGTTACAAAAATGCATCAAATCGAATTTTCGCACATTGCCTACCAGGGTGGCTGAGTTTCACTTACTGCAGTAGTTACATACAAAATGATTTGAACAATCACAGTTTTTTTAAGAGTTGTCATTTTTACGGACCACAAAGTGCGCAGAATCAGCTATATTATATATAAATTAAATATATTTGTGTGCAGATCTCTGGGAAGAAGATAGGCTAATTTAAAAAGGGTTAAATTTCTTTTTTTTATTCATCGGATTTTAGTACGGTTAGGTTAGGTTAGCATTATGTATTAATTGATTATATTAATCCACCGTATTATATCAAAATAAACTTGTTATAATTTTAATACTTTAGAGTTAAATCATACACTTACATACTGCAAAGTGGATATTATACAACGCGTACCGTACGACTAATAAGGTAAATGTGTGAAAATAGACGAAAAACCATATAAATTCATCTATACGTCTACGTGGTCAATCGAACCCCCCCTATTGAAATTTCTACATTTACACAATTGTTTAATAGTAAATAGTATAATAATAGTAGGTTTACAGTGTATTTTAATTTCCCATTATATTCAATATACAAAGCTTATAGATTATATTAATATATAATGTATAAACCGTGTTTAATTTATACCAACGACCAGGTACGAATTGTAGGAATTTATTGTCTTATTCTGTGCTGATAATGCGGACTGATTAGATTAAAGTGTTATCACAGAATTATTGTAATCGTACAATTGAATTTTCGCAACAGTAATTTTTATAAGAACCCTAACATTTGTGATTGTTGTTAAAAATATTTAGTGTATTTTTGAAGCGAATTTTGATGTATTTTATACAATTTTATTAATTATGAAAAATGAGTGCTATAAGCAAATTAAAAAAATTCTTATATACCTACTCCAAAGCGTCAAGAGCCAGAACCTGAAACTAGTTCTTTATCCATTTATTGATGTTTAATATTGTTTACTGCTTACTTTAAATATGCTGGTGGTGACAACACAAACAACTTTAAAAAAAATCAAAAATTTTGGATTATTTTAAGAATAAAAGTGAAGAACTTAATGAAGCTGTAGCCCATTTGGATATAGCCCATGAAAATGTTCATAATCTTCAGGAGATTAAAATTTTAAAATAATTATAAGTTAAATAATGTAATTTTTATAACATATTATTACCAAATAAAAATTGATTTAAAATTATACTAAGTACCTATACCTATAAATTGTAGTAAATCTTTCTGTATATGTGTGATTGTGTGTATAACTATTATGGCTATTATTATAGTTATTAACAGTAATTTGTTGTTATGAATTAAACTATAATTATAATTAGAGAACAGATAAAATAAAAATTTTGGACCCCCCCCATAAAAAATTCCTGGGTACGCCACAGACTCATGCACTTGGCAACAAGATGTTTGTTGTTTTTGTAAACCTGAATGGATCTAAATTTTTTAACATTATATAGGTACAACTGCAATTATTTATTAAATTCTTATTTTTATTTATTAGTTATACTGCTCAAGTACAAAACTAAAAGTTATTTGTAAAAAAAATAAAATGTTTAAGAAAACACGAATAATAATAATTAATGGTCATTAAAATGTATACAAGTCAAAGAGAAAATTGATACATATTATGCAAGGGGGTAGGTACCTAAATACTAAATATATTACCTATTAGCTACTATATGAAGGCCCATAAATAGCACATACCCGGCCCAACAGCGGCCTTCTAATGCCAAGCGTGGGGGAGGGGTGGAAATGCCCACCCTGCCACCCCGCCAAAATGATGTCACTGCTTTGGGATGATAAAATTTTAGGCTTTGATGTCTTGCACAAATGCGGATTCTTCTTTTTATCTGTGCGGACTGCAGACTGCAATGTTGTTTATTATTTTAAGATAAGACTATGCAAACCTAAATAATTTGTTATTTGCATAAATATATATATACATATATATATATACATATATTGAAATAAACTAATGAATAATCTCGCGGTGTATTTGAACATGACGAGACATAAAAAATCAAAGCGTAGGAGGTGTATTTTATATAATATATTTTTTTCTTCCGAAATCGTTCATGGTTCATATATATTATAATATTATTTATAAACATACGAATGGAGTGTGGACGATACAATAGTACAATATCATATTATAACCAGCATTCAGCATTCGGTTTTAGATGCGTATATGCACGGGATGATCTATTTAACGTAAAACACACTTTATTTCAGAAAACATTAACGTTATTGAAAATATTTCTAAAGTTTTTAATATTTTAAATTTCATAACTCTGAAGCAGAATATCTGAATATATTATTCGGAGTATTTCGATCAACCAAAATCAAATTTCGAACAAGTAATTTATTGGTTATAACTTATAACTAGGGCTCGGATTTCCATGCATTGCCCTTTTTTCTGGACACTTGATAGTTGACGACACGATGCTTTCCAAGATACAAACGTGTTTCAACTTTTAAGTACACATTATGATTATATGCTAAAATGAATTTTTTTGATGGGATTTTTTGCATTTTTCAACTATTTTACTTTCAAAGTCAATTTTGAAACGTTTTTATGGTATTATATTATATTTGCTTCGGTATTTTTTTAACCTATTTCTAATAATGTAACGAAAAATAATAAAAAAATATAACACATATATACAGATATTGTATTAAGATTACATTAGCCATTACTCATTAGGTAATCTGGTTTTTAAATAAAACAATCACAAATGTATCTAATGTTACTGCACATGGCAATAAACCGATGCGATGATCAATTTTATATTTTTATAGATACCCCGATCGGCAATCATCGAAATGTTTTCTTATCGTACGATAACATTGTTTCAGTGGTGCGCACGATTTAAGATATCTTAAATCGTGGTGGTGCATGTAGCCGCATGCTGATTGTGGGCCGCATTTAGTCGCATTTATTCGTAGTACATATGGCGTACAATGCGTTTGATGTTGTAGTGCATTTTTGGTTATTTTTAGAGCAATTTTTAGCCCTAGTTATAACTTATAAGTTATAAATATTTTAAGTTTAGACGAGTGGAGTACTGACTGTACTGTAGCAATATTTTGCAGGATATCCCTGTACTCCACTCCACACTACGTTTAGCAAAGCTTTAAATAGGTAATTATAACTCGTAAACTAGCCGTCCAAAATTCGATTTTTATATATCAAAGAACACTAAAAAAATATTCTGCTTTGGAATAAGGAATTAAAAATGCATATTGTCATTAAAAAAGGTAAACAAATTTAAATAATATCGACAAAAAAGTGAAAAATATATTTTTGTTTGAAAAATGTTGTTTTCTAGCGACTTAAAATTCTCAATAATTTAGATGGATCACTCGGTATACGCGCGAAAAACCTTTGACGGCATATTTAGAGGTTGAAATGAACAAAAAAAACGTTAACAGCAACGTATAAAATGCCATTGCGGCGGTGAACTATTGCAATTGCAGACTGCAGTTATATAGGTACTTATTCAAGTACCTTAGTACCTATATAGGTACCGCTTATACACGTCACACACACATATACCTATTATTATTATAACGACGTGGCTGTAGTATACGACGAGACGGCGATGTGTGTGCGCTCGTGTACATTATGGGGTACAAGCGGTTTCCCACACGCCGCCTGCCTACCACAATACGAACACTTGTGGCGGTAGTACACGCATTTTTTATTTTTTTTCTATAATATAATATTATATATTATATATATTGTTTTTTGTCGTCCTAAAACAATAGGGCTCAGCCGCCGCGCGTTTCCGGTGTCGACGACGACGATAATAATATTATTATTTTACACGCGCACACACACACACACTTATATACGCACACATATATATTATATAACTAGGTACCCTAAACATACACTATATATATATATATCGTTCGCGGTAGACGTATTTTTCGTGTATGAGTACAGCCGAGTCCAATATATATAAATATACACACAACGTACGCTTATTATATTATTTTTTATACCTGCGAGTGCGGCGAGAACTGCAACGGATCGTATGTTTATATATATAAACTATATACTTGCACTATATACATGTATGATGTATATACTTCCTGTGTTTGGGCACTGCAGCAGGAAGAAACGCAATTTCGGTGCGATCAATTGTCCTTGTAAAGGACATATGGTAAGCACTACCGCGCGATTATAATATATATATACGTTGCGTCCGTACACAACAAACGCACAGTGGCGTTGTTATGTATAGGTACATTGTACGGTTGCAGCCGTCTGTCCGAAATAACTGTTTTTTTTGTTTTGTCTAACGTTCGTTCTAAAGAGTATAATAAGACGCGTCGTCTAGCCGTCTACCGCGGTGCGCTGCACGTAGAGGACGCGCAACAGTTGCTATTTTTTAAGGGGCATCGAATAGGCAATTTCCGAAAAAAATATAAGCTGAATAAAAATAATTAATTGTTTTAATATATTCTTGAATTAGATGACAAAACCGTTTAGCACCTTCTCGAAAGAACTCGGATTAAGGGAATGGAGCTTTATGACACATCGTACTTCACATGATATCGCAGTATCTTTAGTTTTTATCGGTGTGCCTACGCCTAGTGCCTACCTTAATATTATAATGATAACATTTTTTGTTCTTTGGTCAACAATTTTAAAGATTCGACACAACGTTGTATCGACGGGCGTCGCCCGAGTGCGTCTCGTTAAGTATATCGGCGTACTTTTTTAAATAGCCAAAGCCATAATAATATCGCTGATAACTTTGGTATGTCCTGAGTACGTCCGTAATGTCATCGCTGATAAATGTTAATAATATATTATATTATTATAGTCGGGTGTGTCACCTGCAGCAGAAGTTGTCTGCACCGCGATATTTGGCATTGAACACCACGTCTAGTCGCCAAAGGCCATTTTGGTCGACACATATTTTACAGCTTGGCGAAAATCTGATGCATCAATATAGTCAGCCGCGGACGATGACTGGATTTCGACTCCGGAGGACTGCATCAGTTGGATTTCATACTAATCATACTCCAATTCATTTAACGAGATCTCCACTATTATATTTTTTACCTGAATATAAATTTAATTTAGCAGAATTTTGGAGATACTTTTGATTATTTTCACTATTATACCTATACATATTATATTATTATATATTATATATTACACAATCTTTAAATGATAATTGAATCTTGAGAATAGCCTTAATGAATTTGATAAACAACGACGGTCTACTATATTATACCAAACCCAATAGTCAGTATAGGTATACAAATAAATTGGATTCCGATTTTTGAGGTCGACTTTCAATTCTGTGGCAGTAACTCGCATAAGAAAAGGAATCACAAAATTAATATTTTTCCAACATCAATACCTATCGTTGTATAATCTATTATTGACATTTTAAAACCATTATCCTTGATATAATAGATTTAAATAAAATAAATATTACAATATTAGTTTTCGCGCATAATATAGGTAGGTAGTAGATACTATAGGGGAACATCACTGCATCAGAACGACACGAAATGTCTAAATACGGTACTTGTACTTCAGATATTTTCTAGTGGACTTGACCTAACCTCGTAAATGATTGCCGTAAGCATAGAGTTACTATCTATGGTCGTAAGATACGTACTTGCTTCCGGTCCGCATGATTTTAATATTCATACACGTTTGTAACAGCAAAATATTTAAACCGGCTTTGTCACCCTGCATTATCAGCATCCCATTCCATTTACCAAAGCATTGGAAACGAAAAGAGGGGAGAAGGTGTTTATCCATAATTGCCAAAACTGTTGGATGTTATTAAAATTAAAATAATATTTACCTACAATATCAAAATATGCATGATGTATAACTGTATATTATGTTACTCAGAATTCAGATACTCACTATAGTCTGGAGAAACGATATTACCAAATACTAGCAATCGAATAACAGCATGGATCAGGCCCGATTCCTAAACTAATATTGATGTATTTAGATAAGCCTTCTCCCGCCCTAAACTATTGAATCAAAAAAAAAAACATCGTCATAAACGGCTCGAAATAAAAACAAAAATACAAGTATACAGCAACGCCATCTCTCGACAAACGTGAACGTCATGTGTACATCTTAAAACTAAAAAGGACATCGACGACGACGGAAGCTGATGAGTGATGATGCTATTTTTGTTCGGACTTGTTGCGCCATAATGGGTAGGTACTGGGTAGACGGGTAGTACTTGATTGTTTCCTGTGAACATTTGAATTATATGTAAAATTATATCATATTCATTTGCTGGATTTACGACTTTACAGTCTTTGATCTTGGCTTTATGCATTTTAATCGTACATTTAGCAGTTAGCAAGTGATTTTTATGTATTCCAATACCACTATATACCCATATTTTAGGTTTGGGGTTACCAGAGGTAGGCATCAGGAGTCAAGACTTTTCAGATGTTTGTTGGGTAAGGTATAATATAATATTGAGTAATAAGCAGTGGCGACTTGAATTTTAATTCTTCCACTCAATTTTAATATTTTTATACCATCTACCTCAAACATTTTTTCACTACCCTCCCTCCAAATAGTGAATTCATAACTTGTTAGCCTTTAATATTTGTTTAAACTATCTTTTTTTCTAACCATAGTTCACCCACCCATTAATATTTTTGTGAATTACGTGATTCAAATATGTATACCTCCATCGAGCCACTACTGCAGACTGCTAATAAGTAATGATGTATTCGAAAGTTCAGCTTCTGTTCAATTTCTTCCAAACTTTGTCCTAATCTTATTAAGGTCCCCACATACTGCAGCAGTGGCAGTGAATTGCTGCAGGACACATTTCACCACTCACTGTGGCAGTAAAGCCAAGACAATAGAATTTAACGCCACCAATTAGTATAAAGTCTATGGTCCCATGTAGTTGTCATCACAACCAGCGCTAACCATAACAAAAAGCGGGTAAGTGAGTAACGCTCTGCTGTACAATTATAGGTGATAATTAGGTGTTTAGAATCGCTGTAATGGATATGTTAAATTTTAATACAGTCATAATTTTATACGAATAACGATTCTGAGCGAAGACAGTCAATAATATTACTAAGTATGACTGTATGACATTTACTAATGTTATGATATTATTGTGATCAAAATGAACACAACGCGTTTTAATAAGCCAGACAAAATTACGAGGCTTATTATTATAATTTGTCCTATGGTCTTTTAGGTTACGATCGAAGCAATTTTAGATATTAAAATTAATTATTAAAATATTAATAATAAAAAGTACCATACATTCCTTTGTTTTAAGTATGTGTTCAATTTTTCCAATATCAAAAATTGCCTCAATCCTTCTAGAAGACTAGAATACAAATTAAAATCTGTTTTCTAAAATAAAATCCATCAAACACCACAAGCTTTACACTTTTGTCTGGCATTTTGGTTGTTTTTCATATTTTTCTCGATCTACACTAAAAAACAAAATCAATATTTTGCGTAAGAATCTCAGTTTTTCCTTAATTTTTTGTTTATTAGATTCACTTTCCTACCAGAAAAGATGCTGTTGAAGAAAATTGAAGAATTTTTACTGTCCTTAACGGTGATGACAAACAAAAAGAAAGAACTCATATTTTTGTAAAATCAATACATTAATCTAAAAATGAATGAGAATAGTGGAATATTTTTATGTTGATCACTAATATCATTAAATGATATACAACTAACGCAACGATAAAGCCAATGGTTAAATCTATAAGATAGTCCTTAAAATGTAATGGTAGGCGGGCCCATAACATTATAATAAACAATTAATGTACTTATTGTCCACCATCTTTAGTTATATTATATGCTCCCGAGTTGTATATTATTCAGCGTTTATTTAATATTTACATTGAGAAAATTAACAAAATTAAAACATTTTTATTTATCCGAATTCTTAACAACGAATAACACAATAATATTAAATAAAGAATACATTTTGTTTTTAACAAACATAAACTGTAGAGTTTTTTGTGGTTATTTGAGACCAATACTATATGTTAAGTTTCTGAAGCATATTATTTTGCAACAAGCTCATACCACAAACAAAATATACACAATATTATATATTATATGAACTGGTAAATCATTTTCTAACCACCAACATTTTTTCACATTTTCAATTTGTTTCAAACATAATTATAGCTATAATTAGTCGATAAAATTAAGAAACATTTCTATAATGATGTTTAAATAGCTTAACAAATACACATTTATCTTTAAATCATAATGGACATCTATCACAGACAAATATTTTTATGCGTTAAAAATAAAATAAAGTAGAAAAATTTAATGACTAAATTATCTCCTATAAAGTATAAACAATTGGTAGGTATTGAGAAAAATAATTATAAAACAATAAATAAGAGGAGAAAGAACAACATAAAAAGCGTTTTAATTGGTTATAGGGTATCGCATTTAAATGTTAAAAGAGTTGTATAAAATTAGTCGTAGAACCATCTCGCCACGCAGGGTCATCGACAAGTTTTGCCCGACATAGTGGACATGTTTGCTCACGATCAAACCATTTGGCCACGCAAGCTTCACAGAATATATGTTGGCATTGCAACAAAACAGGTGTAGCATACTCGTCATGGCATATTGGACAATTGTTGCCAGCTATAGTCAGCTGCTCTTTACTCGGTGCTGTACC
Source organism: Acyrthosiphon pisum (assembly GCF_005508785.2). Taxonomy (NCBI): domain Eukaryota; kingdom Metazoa; phylum Arthropoda; class Insecta; order Hemiptera; family Aphididae; genus Acyrthosiphon; species Acyrthosiphon pisum. The sequence continues at coordinate 51,730,431 of NC_042494.1, read as the reverse complement.
CAATGCCTAAAATTTGCAATAAGATTTTGTTAGGTAAAAATTGTACGTGAATTAATTTAATCAATGTTGCACATGTCACAGAGAGAAAACTAATATTGCGTTGACATTCTCTAAATAAACAGCATTACTGATTAATAGAAAATACAAATTTAATTTTCCTATAATATTTTAAAAATAATATTTAGTTGGACAAAGTAAAATATTTGAATCATTATGTATTTCATTCCTACCACTCTATAAAATACAATAGGCAAAGTAGAAAATCATTGCAAATTCGCAAAATTGTTATTTTCCAACAAATACTAATTATTTTTAATAAGAATAAGTACTAAATTGTCTGGATAGTCTCAAGAAAAAAATAAAAGTAATTGATATTTTTTATTTCTATAATATCTATAAGATTATGCACTATAAAAACTTTAAAATTTTGAATACTTAGTTTGTATGACTGAACGAAACATTTACAACTTGAATATATTGACTTTATAATAATTTGTAAGAGCTTGGTTTCAGTATAAATTTAATAATAATTAATTATTTAGAATGCAACCAAAATCACCAAAACAATGATATAACCATATTAATTATCTTACCACATTCTGAAGTAATTTATATGAGGCTGTCCACCATAGTTTCACACAACCCATTAAATCGGTACCTTTTGACACCATGTAAGCAGCAGATAAAAAGACTCCAATCACCTTTTTCGGACCCTGATAAGATTCTAACATGTAATACAACCAAGGTTGGATCGGCACACAACACCGATATAATTGAGATGTAGCTTCAATGAACAGGTATACTTTTCCCTAAACAAAAGTATAAGAATACATTTATTTATTTAAAATAGTAATAATTCACCTATTATAACTAATAATATAAGAATATACATACTCGTTTAATGATTGGTAAAACTTTTATTGGCATCATGATAATTATTATTTTAAAAATGATTGTTATTAATTTTAAAATGTAATCATCCACTGCTATTGACCATAATAGATTGCTAATTGTCAATGACTGTGTGAAAGGAGGAATAAATATTAACCTAGAAATATAGAAATAATACATCAATTTTACTATAAACATTGAGTTTCTTAAATCCTAATAATAAATTACTATTTAAGATTTAGTTTTTATATGAATTATAATTACCCAAAGTGTAAGTTCATGTCGGTGTAGAAGAAGTAGAATAGAAATACAGACATGGCCATATGACAAATAGCAAACAGCAAAAAGCCAATACTGCGCTGTGATTGTTTGGCCACCTCACGCTTTACCACATTGTTGAAGTAACGAAATGAAATAAAGAGCACCAAAAAGAGCAGAATAGCTGTAAACACAAGATACATACAAGCACGTTCGTTAGTCGAACCTTCAGGCCATATATCTTTTTAGTTATGCTTACACAAACAGTTGAACAGAGTAGCTGTTTAATTTACCTGGAATATGGTCGAATACAGCTTTTGATAAAAGTATCAATAAGAACGGAATGTATTTAAGAGCTACACTCAGCATTTGAGCGATTTCTGGGTTGTGCCGAAGTACATCGTCTTCGCTTTCTGGAAAACATTACAATTCAATGTTAATGAAATATAAGAAAGTACTAAAATTGTGTTATTACTAAATCTAAATTTTTTTCAGAAAAATTAGGGTTTAAACTAAATAATTTTTAATGGAATATTGTAAATGTAATCATGTCAACTATTAAGTTTAATAGTATTTGAAAAAAAGTCTACTGGAAATATTTTAATCGTGTATACAATTATAAATATATACAAATAGTAACAGAGTATACAACTGCTACAATATAATCTTTATAATATTATGTTGTATAGGTTGTTTAATGTATACAATGTTACATTAATTACTAATTATTCAACTCAAATGTATTATTAGTGTGTAACAACAAATAATTAATTACTAATAAATTTAAATAACAATACTTAAAAACAAATTTTATATTTTTGTTTCAGTAGGTAATATTTACTAAATTGTCTACATCTGAAAGCATGCTGTTTTTATTGTATAATTTTATATTGAACAATTTTGTATTTCTAAATATTTCTTATTTCCCATTTTAAATATTTATATAAGTATTCTATAAAAACTTTGGAAATATTTAAGCATTTAAGTACTTAAAAAGTTAATATATATTGTAGAAACAAAATAAACAATAAAAAATATTTCAAATTAATAAAAAAAAGAAATATTTTGAATCACATACCTAGGTACCATTTATAGAGTACAAATGTAATTTATAGTAGTAATTAACATAACATTATTATGGATGTAACTACTTAGTATAAAAAAAAACACTAAATAATCGAGTTGTTATTAAAAATTAACTAAACAATATTGAATATACTAATATTAAGAAGGTATATTACTTAAGATTTAAAATACATTAATAAGTATTATTAGAATTAACTTATAATCCAAATAACTTACGGTTTTCGTTGTTATTGTTATTAGATCCATTAAGTGAAGATCCTCCTGGACTTTGAGGCAGCTGTTCTACGTTTAAATCTGAGCTCGATAAATTCATATCTATTGCTACATCATTGTTTGGTTCAGCATGTGATCTTTGAGTAGTCAAAGGCAGTCTTTGTGATACTGGAGTTGTTGCAGCCGGTCTAACCTCCCCTATAAAATTCAATAGGATAAATGATTCTTAATAAGTCAATATTATACTGATGATACCTGCAGTTATGAAGTTTTGGTCTTCTGTTTCTGTTATACTGGGTGGAGATAGAGGTAAGTGAGCATTGTTGGTGTTCAAATTCAACCAGGTAGGCAAACTCAGGCGTACAGATGAACTGGGACCAAGCGGTTGTGGTGACCCAGGATCGGGGTGGCGTGCCACTGTAATTATTGGTCGCAGTTCTTCAACTACGTTGTGCACATTGCTTCGAAACATGGCTGAACCTTCAGCTGCTCTACGCTCTATGTGCATCATAAGATCAGCCGCAAGGCTCATACGACGACTAGCAACTGGCACGGCCGCTCTACTATCTGTTTCCGATTTGTGAACGTAAAGACATTTGACAATATATACAGACAAACTTATTGACGATTACCATTATCAGACGCTGCAGTTCCAGGTTCATCATTTAAATTGGACATTGTTAAAAGTTAAAACATAAGCAATAATTGTAGTTAAAATATTATTATTTATTTCATCTAATTTATGAGTCTCATTTTATTATTTGTTACACCATAGAAAAAACAATTACGTACCACCCAATACATACATATTCGGGATTATTAGATTGTAAATTGAACGTCAGAACGTCTGAATAAAATTAAATAACATAATAGAATGACTTTAAAATACGTTTGCTCGTCAATCATGAGTGTAAAAGTTTATGACATCATTATTACAATTTTTTTCTTATCAATTATATTAGTCATGTTTACTCATACACATATGTTTTTTCTTAGATTTTAATCAACCAAGGTTATTTGAATAAAAAGAAACAAAAACACACAGAATCAAAATATCAAACAGGCTTTTGCAGTTTTACATACCTACTTTACTGATTTAAATACGAAAAAAGAGTTAAAAAACCGCAGAACTAGCTCTACTGTATAGTAATTGTCAATAGTTGAGTACTTGAGGGTACCTCCGACTACCAGCTAGTCATTGTGTAGGTCAATGTATCACAATTGATAACTAATGGATGTGATAAGTTTGAATTAATTGATAAATCATAATCATTATTATGATTCTGAACAAAGACTGTCAACCTATATTTTTAAAAATGTTGTGTTCAGACTTCAGTGTTGTATACAAGGGGAATAATGTATAGGCCGGATCTTCCCGGTATCCTTTTTTTTCGGATCAAAAAAAGTATGAAAAACTCAATCAAATTCAAACAATAGCGTTCCAAATAATAACATAGAAAAAATAACAATTACAATTTTTGATTGGGGGAGGTCCGGCAAAAAATGTATACAGCCCCTTGATACAAAAATGTGATTAAATTCTGTAAGAACATTGAACAAATTTTGCAAACTTATCAAACAAATATCAAACAAAATACCAACCTAATATGTACGTGGTCAGAAATTTCAATTCAGGTCTGGAGGTGTCAGTAAAATATATATTATATTACATTGTTCATATTCATTAAACAATTTAGTTATATTTATTTATAGGTATTGTACACTTAATAATAATGTAATATATAAAAATATATGATACATAGTAAGAACATAGACTTGCGTACAGGGGCAGCAGATGCAGCATAATATGCTGCCCCTAAACATTTTGTTGGACAGCCCCGGCCGCCAAATATTGAATCATTTTACCTCCATGCAAATGTATATTTCCGCAAATTATATACACAATGTACATTATACAATACACATTATAGTTATAAACAATTTTTATATACCTTTTAGAAAATCTGTACAGTATTTCTACAGCCGCACTCGGCACTCCCCCCCCCCACCACTAACAACAAATTTAAAAAACTAAATTATATATTTTTCGTTAATAATTATTAATTAGCATGTAATAATATACTATAAAACCGCACAACCTTTCTAAAAAATGTACACCAAAAACCCTATTTTTTAAATTTACTATTGGTAATGGGCTGGATTATAGGTATATGAGTACCTACCTACCTATAATCTCATAAATTATATTATCCCTGAAACCAATGTGCACTTACCTATGAGCGACGTTATAAACATTTGATTAAGTATAAAGTAGGTGCAACTATATACTCTATAATCTATAATAATGTAATAAATTGCGAATTTGCCATCACAACTCCCGGATCCACGGTTATGTATAGTTAAATAATGTTAAAGTAAAATAGTTAGACTATCAAAAAGTCTGAGGTAAAAGTCATAGAAAAAAAAACCGAATAAAAAAGTCCGGTACGTGTAATGAGATAAAAGGTAATGCGATGCACAATCAAACGTTCCAATTAGTACTATTATAAATTGTAACTAAATGATTTACCCGACGAAATTAATAAATAGTTTTTTAGGTACCAATATCGGCAATATCAAAGCAATATCGGGAATGTTGGACGGTCTTACATTTCTTCCTCTTAAACATGTTTTCAACAGAATGGCTTACAATTGTTTCTACTGAAAGAGAAGATCTTTTAAATTATTTTGATGCAACCTACGAAAATGGACTACTTAGAAAAGTAGGGGTTGGTAACAAATTTATATTTAAAAATATAAGTCCAATTTTTCCTCCGACTGTGGATACTTGGAATGTACATAAAACAACGATTAATAGTTACCATTGAACGAATAATAATATATGCGAATCGTGAAATAACAGCTTTAGTCATTTAGTTGGCCACAGTTATCCGACTATTTGGACACTCATCCCAAAATTAGATTAGAATAAGGCGAAATTATCTATCAACATTATGGGTGAGGTGGAAAAAAAAACAAAATTCAACACATATCCGAGTGTTTAGTGGTTACGTTATGCCAAAGAATAGATAATCATTCAATTACAATTAAAGAATTTTTAGAAAAAGTTGGTCATAATATTTAAACTTATTTTGTGATATTTTAAATATATTATATATTGTATGACGTTTAATTAAACTGAGAAATCATTATAATTTATTACTTATTATGTATTGTTTTTGTATGAAAAAATAATTTCGATTTTTGAATAATAATACTAATAGTAATTATAATCATTGAATTTTTTTTAAATAAATTATTTAAAATATTGTTATGTATAGGTATACATAATAATATATACCGGACTTTTTTACATCAGACTTTCTAGGCTTAGGATTTATTTACTGCAAATCTTTTTTTGCCTTGGACGATAATTGGAATTATAACAACTAACAACATGATAGTCTAAAGATACTGCCACAGTGAGGAGTAGGCACATATATTATGATAGTTGCTGTCACAATGGCATGACAGAACTTTCGCCCTGTCAAAAGCGCGTGCATAATAGTTGATGTGGATTTGGGGGGGGGGGATTAACTATTAAGTCACTCCTAAAGTTATTTTTTCGTACACAAATTACTTTTTTTTATAGAGTATTACAAACACCTTAAACCACTTAATTTTTGTATATAATAATATTATCTAGAGGTTAGGTTTTTAAATTCTTTTCCATTAATCCCCTCTGGGCTCTTATACAAAACGTATATCTATATGTCACTGTGGTCTATAGTGTTGTATTATACATACCTAATCATATTGCCTATAGCCTATAGCCTATAGGTATTCAGATTGCTATGCCTATTTGTAATTATTTTTACTAAAAATAAATCGTTTACTTACCTATATTACATAATAATATTATGTAATATAACATTAAAAGCTGTTATTAAGATTTGCCTATAGTAATTAATTAGTAATAATAATTACCTATAGTTTACCTAATATACCTATAACGACTTAAACAGGGGTGATAATTAAGGGTATAGATCCCGCCCCAGAGCCTTAATTTATATAAACAAGAAACTTAGTTTCTTTTTTTTTTAATGTACTTAAGTACATTATATTATATTACAAACAAAATCATTTTAATATTTTAATAATTATTATTTAATTTTAATATATAAAATATTTACATTTTGAAGAATTTATTATATTGTATAGGTGTACTAAATTGTGTAGAATTATAAAAGCAAAATTCAATAATTGTGTGTATAATATGTTAGTTTTAGGATTTTTGATAAAATAGTATTTCCAGCTATCATTCAACACTGTACTTGAAAATTTAGTATTTATTATATTTATTTTATTTATTTATTTATTTATTTAGTATTTTGTATTTTGTGTGTAAAAAAATGTCAATCCCACCCTAAAAGGCTAAAACAAATTCCTAATTACGCCAAAGGACGTAAGTAGGTACTGTAGAATAATGTATACATGTTATTTACGTTATTTTTCATGTGAATATCTAATTTTGTCAATATTTAAACTTGAAACGTAAAAACAATTGTGCATTATATGTATTTAGTTATTTGATGCTTGTATGTTGCAGTAACAGGAAACTTGTATCACATTTTACAACTCAGCTACGAAAATTACAATAAATTATGTCAAAGATTGCAGGTTTAGCAAAAAATGCCGTAAATATTCTCGTTTTTATTTACCCTTCTAGAAGAAAAAACTTCGTTCAATGTTAAATATTGGAGCTTTTTACTACTTCAAAAATTTATGGCAGACATAAAAAAAAAACCGATATACATTCATCACTTTGCTCAGAATCTAATATAATATTATATATGTGCTAGCCGCTAGGTCCTAAATTAATAGCTAAGACCTATATAAGTTACTATACAAAATACGAATTACTAAAATAATACATAGTACATAGCCACATATAGAGTAGGTACCTACAGACTATAATATTATTATATACAGTCACAGCCAATATACAATAACAACGAAAATTAGTCGTGATTGTTTACAGGGTCAAAGCCCTACAGATAAGTCAAATGTATGATCGTATATTAAAATGTAACCTACATTAAAAAAAAATAATAATAAGCACCTAGCCCACAGCTATAAATTATTTCAACCTAATCATCACCGATGGACTTTCAACTGTTGAACTGCTGTAACAAATTTAAATTGACAAATTATAATGATACTTTCTCTCTCTCTCTCCCTCTATTTCTCTTATAAATTAATATACATTTATGCATCGTTAAAAAATATACTCAGTGGCCGGTAGAATGAAATTATTAATATACGTGTATAACTTTAAAAATAAATAAATAGGTAGTTAAAAAAAAATACTGTTTTTCTGTAATTAATTTGTATTTCTTCCATCTGTTCTATTTACCTTTATTTGCTTAACTAAATATAAATAATATGCATATATATTAAGCTATAAGTAAATAATAAAATTCTGAAATTTTAAACAACTGCAAAACCAACAAAACACAGAACTCGTATCTCGTACTTATAGGCAATAGTCATTATAGCAAATAGCGTAAAATATAGGCTACATATAGTAACTGCTCAAAAAACTACCCATGCAAACAACTTATGTAAACCTGTATTATAATATTTACTTATCAATTAATCAATAACTAGCTACATCGATTATCATAACCATAAAGAGTAATAATAATAATAGTAATAATAATTACATTATACTTGGTATATATTTAACATTTTCACTTGGTCGTTTTTTCTATAGTTGAAGGAGGACTATGGTAACTATTTGGCTATATTATTTCACTTGGTCACTTTTTGCACGATGGCGACGATATACATATAATTACCGAACGAAAGATTGTTCGTTCGGCCGAACTACTAGCGCCATTGTGGGATATATTGTAACCTGCCATGCCATAAAGAGTTAAACCATGTTGCATAATGTTAATGCATTTATTACAATAAAATATGTATAGGTTTAATTATGTCATCATATATAGAATCATATCCTGATACCCATATGGCCATATAAGTATAACTGTATAAGTGTATAAGTATTATAGAATATAGTCATAATATATAGACACTAAAATAGTAAAATAAAAGGTAATACTATTGAGTATATAATATCTATACTCAATGGTAATACGTAAAACAACAATAATCTGCTTTTTAGGTTTTTTGTATAACTTTATTATTCTATAATATAAATAATAATCGTTGCATCATATATTATATGTAAGAGTAACTATATATTATATCTATGTACAGGTAGGTACCTATAGCTATAATCAAATAAATATTGAACTATGATACTGTAAGCCTACAGTTAGTAACTAAATATCGATTAAATATATAATAATGAGTATAAAAATACAACAACCGCAACATTAATTACACATGTGTGCACATATATCGTAACATAAATGTACCTACCTTTTAGGCTATACCTATATGGCACTTTAATAGTACAGTATGTTCGTTGGAAACTTAAAATGAGCACCTAGGTATATACTACATAGTATATGTTATATGCAATGTGGGTACAATATAGTAAAATAGTAATTGTCAAAACCTTGCATAAACGCAAATGTGCTCCAACAACATTAATAGATACTTACTATTGCATCATGTATTCATGTGTTGTAATTTTTAGTTTATCAACGAGCCTCGTTGAAGGTTAAACCAGCCACGTTGTACCTACTTATATATACCTATATAGGTATTATGATAATTGATAGAACAAACAATTTACGTAGGTACTAGCTACCTACACCTACCTATTCAATATTTTGTATCATGATATGTATACTTACATAGATACGTATATAGTATAGTATGTACCAAGTAGGGCTTAAAATTGGTTTAAAATATGGCAAAGGGTACCGTGATCTCTGTTGACTCTATACTGTTTCGACCATTTCATATAGACATCAATTATTATTAATTAGAAATTTTGAATTTATTACGTATATTGTGTGACAATAAATTAATTACCTAATGGCTTATACTACCCCATATTATTAATTTAATTAAATGTACATGCAAGTTTATCATATTTTTTATTATTTTTTAATCCCTTGAAAAATTTAACTCCTGAACTCTAGCACCTACTTCTCCAGAATTTAAATTGCGTATTGATTAGGTATATAACAAAATATTAAATCATAAGTAATAATTATTAGGTAGTTATGTTTTAACTGTACTTATAACTAACTTGTACAATATCAATAAAATAAAAACGAATTATATTTTCTTTAAGACTTACTTACATTAAATACATTTGTTTGCGTACATACATATACATATACGATATACATAAAATAAAAATATATTATTCATGTATGTTATTATATTAAATACAATAAAAAGTATAATATGATCAAAAATCTGAGATAGTTACATCTTATATATTATATATATTAAATAAGCATATAACTGATAATAGTTAAAAGTGAAAACCAAAAATAATTAACATTAATACATATAATAATTATATATTAATTAAGTATAAAAAAAAATGATGATTATTAAGTATATAGGATTTTGATGTAGTAATATTTTTGTACACATATTGACATATTGTGTACCTACTACCTACTTCAAAGGCTTATAATACTTCAGATCATTAAGTTATAGATAGTTTAGTTTGGTTGCTTAGGATTAAAAATGATGTTTATTTTATAATTCTTATATGGACTGAAATTCCTTAACACTAATTAATAATAACCTACCTATCTTCTATTGTTAGATATCTATAAGTTATAAGTTATAACTATGTATATTTTTTTTATACAAAAAAATATTAAATATAAAACAAAACGTTAAAAAAACTGCGTTACACTTGCAAGCATACAATGTAATTATGTGAAGCATACATTACAAAAAACATAAAAAAAATTCAGTAACTGGTGGTTAGGATCCATCAACAGACCAATTGTTATAGCCTTATATAGTTATATAGCTGTATAGGTATGTAGAATACTATTTAGACGGGTAGTTTTATTTTAATACGGTAGAAGACGGTTTTACAGATTTGCTTGAAAAGGTGACAAGGTGTAGATTTAATCACCATTTTTATATAGAAAATACAAACACGAATCCGCAACCGCCGTCCACCCGGTTACCCGATTACACGTGATTTTAAAATTCAAACTACGCGTTACCAATTTGCCATTTAATATTTTTTTATTCTCATAATTATAAATTGATAAAAGCTAGCTATGTATAAATGTCAAAACTAATTAATTTTATGCATAAACTGATGATTATTTTTTAAATAGAACTTAATGTCTATTAATGGTATCATTGGGTCAATATATATAATATTAGTATAACACTTAGGTACTAATCGCGGTTCACCTGTAAATGTTAGGACTTGTGAAGATTTATTTGGTTTGATAATAATTTTATTGTAGTATAATAGAAAACTGTAGACAACTATAAATAATATTTTTAGTTATATAGTATATACCTATATTTTATGACGTAATTTGCAATTATCTTATATTCTCATACGTCATCTAAAAAAATTAATTTATCAACTTTTGACATTTGATAACGATAGCAACCATCGTACAAAAAAACACGTGATGTTTTGGTATCAACTTAAAGCTTATGAAATTGTTTGCATCGGTAATTACGACAATTCCAAAATATAACTCTTATCATACTCTTACTCAGTCATAACTTATAAGTCATAATATTAATTATTAAATACGATAACTCCAAGTATATAATATGTGTGAAGTGTAGATAATGTATTTTCCGAGTTTTTTTTTGTATGATCCTAGAATGGTTTATTGCACTACTCCATACAAAAATATTGGTATTTGTTTATAGGTACCTATACGTAGCTGGTGTATCTACATGTTTTTCGTTTTAGAAATGTTGCAGTTAAAACCATGCGGAATTGAGTTTGTGTAAATGGTTATAAAAATCTACACGATTTGTCAATTTTTTGGAATCGTATCGCAGCCTCCTACGATTCTAATAGGTAGGTACCTATATAATTATTGGTAATTATTGGTACCTATTGTAATTTGTAAAATACAGTTACGAAATATATTATAAATGTAATAGTGCGTTACAAAAAAATATAGTATAAGTTGTATTATAAATAAAAATAAAATAAAAAAAATTTAATATTATATTTAAAATTATATAAACGCTATAAACGCGTGCGCTGAGTATTAATTAATTGTTTAATTATGTCTATTTTAACATTTGTTTGCATTTTGCAATGAACCAGATAAATGTTTCTTATCGTTTTTATTAACAGAATATTTTTAATATCTATGTTGTGGAATGTCAGACCATTTACGTGGGTTTATATATATTTGTTACACTACGATTTAAAATTATAGCGATATGTAACCATTATGGCTATTAGCTAATATTTTGTTTAATGAGGTTTTAATTTTCATAAAAGTTAAAGATAAGTGTAATAATACGTTTGATGTAAATGTCGCTCTTCAATTCATTCTACATTTTAATACCTATTTTGAATTCAAATAGCAATTTGTTTTTATTTTTACAATCTAGAGGTGATGCAATGGTGTATTGCAAAATATCTGGTATACGATTGATCATTTCGATTGTGGCGAATTATTATATTCAAATATTAAAGAGTCGTCTGATCGTGTTTTGATAAAATCATGGGTCACGTGACTACGATTTCAATGACTTGTGACTTGTGACTTGTGACTTGTGACTGTGAGTACTGGGCGCGTTATCGCTATGCCAGACATATAATATTACCATTATGTTCTATGATATTACCTACCATTATAGTTGTTATATTCTGGTAGATAAGTTGCACAGTCCAAATAAGCACGATTACAAAATGTTTGTCCTTAATTCCAAACTATATTCAGTCTTTAATTTTCTGTATACTTTTATCAATATTTTTGTACACTGTAAATATGCATATAAATCGTTTTGTACCTTATCTTTATGTATATTATTTAAAGTTATTACAAGATTTTTGTATTCAAATAATTTCCAGGATTCATTTTTTTTTAGAGGGAGGAGGGATGGGGGATAATAAGAGCAGCATTACAACTTAAAATACATACCTACTTCTCTTCTTAAATCGTGACAATAGCGTGGCGATGTTAATGAATATTTTCAGAGTGAACCGCAAGTCTGCAACATTGAAGACAAAGAAGTAAGAACAGTGATCAATTTATAATATCTAAATATCAAAATCAACATAAACATTAAACATAGAGAATATAGTATATTATACGATGTACCAAACATAATATTATAATGGCGCGAAATTTAAACTAATTGTAAACACACTAGTGTTGCAAGACACAGAAGATATAGTAGAATAACTCAGTAAAATAATTTGCAAGTTGTCATTACTAGAGCTGGGTTTTTATACTCTACAAAATCACAAAAAATACTGTAAAAAGTAAAAGTAAAAATGTTTTAAAAATCTAAAAAAATATGCTCTATACGAATGTATTAAAAAATATATTTCTTATAGTTAAAGACAATTTATTTTTAAATAATATTTCAATTAAATTGGGTCTTCTTACTTCTTAATCTGAAATAATTTATAATAATTGGAAATACTATTCCAGTTTATGTACCTTTAATTATTACCTTTTCATTTTTATACTTTATTTAATATAAATATTGTCTTCACTATTAAGTTAATTGACAATTTGTTTTTTATATTCAAAATATTCGTTGTAACATAGTAAAACGTTCAACCACACTTTTTCCAACGGGTTGCTTTTGTGGTGGCAATGATATTTTTACGCTATTTCTCTTTATTTTTCTTCGCTGGAAGGTGCTATGAAAAATATCATATTTATGTGGAAAAACCAAACATATTCCCTGGTAGTTTTTTATGAAATAATTTAAAATACCTTTTAATAATTATGCGTATAGGTTGGACAGCGATTTCTTAAATTATAGGAACAAATTTAAACATTGTAAACTGGTTCAAATGGTATTTATGTTTGAGAATCATTTCACATTCCCCAGAGAACATACACTACTAAGCTATATTTTCTATAACATTTCCATTATAGCATTCCGAAAATGATTGAGTTTTTTATTTTATTGAATAATTTATGAAAATTACTAGTTGTAGGTATTTACCAATAGATACAATTTGTTTTTGTTTAAAAATTATAGTTATGTTTTAGTATTGTAAAATAATTTAACTTTATATAGCAAGCTACTAATACATTTTCAGTATACGCGCGTAGGTGTTGATTCATTTAAATTTCGCAATATTTATATTTTATGCGTGTAACAAGCAACTTTTGAAGTTCGAACTATATTAGGTACTAAATTAATAAATTAATAAATAATAATATTCAATATTTTCTAAAAATTCAAATTAACGATAATATTTTTGACGGCCAATCAGATAGGCAATTTAGGGGCATTCGTGCATAGAATGCAAATTGTGTGTTCAATATGTTTCTTAATATATCATTTTATCTTTTTTACTTTACCAGACACACATTTTTGGAAATTTTTTTATTTTAACGTATATAGTTAAGGTGTTAAGCCTTAAATATACGGAAAACGATAGTGAAGTCAGAATTTGGCACTCGGATTTAGTTTTGAAGTTATATAGCTAATTGAAATTGCGTATACACCGGGCGTGATCATGATCAATGATGAACAATGATGAGAGTGCACTCTCTCGCGGAACTGTTATATTATGTATGCGTCCTTATTATATTTTACAACATTGAACAATACGTTATATTAAAGACAATTAATATTCGTGTCATAATTAATAATTAATTAATATATTATTAAAAATCACAAGCCATGGGACTGTGTGTATAGTATATATAAACTTACAAGATAGGTACTTTTAAGTTATAATATATATATAAACATAATCCATAATAATAATGTTAATGATAATATTGTATGTTATCATTACATGGACACTAAAATCAATAACATCCATTGACTTATTAGTTGTTATGTAATTATACCTACCTTGGGTAGGTTTCGGAGTTGAATGGAAAGTAGTCTCCATAAATGAAAAGTAGTCGCCTGCAGCTTCCTGAGAGTCCTGTAATTATTTGTATGATATTAATTAATTAAATTAATAAACGATGGCGGCGTTGCCAAAGTAAATTAACAAGAAGTTCCCGCAACGTCGTCGATACCACATGGAAAAAATAAAAAAAAAGGTTTCTGAGTTAAAACAAAATTATTAAAAACATGTTTTGTGCACTATACTACTAGCGTGGTCACTCGCGGCTCGTTGCGCTTGCTAGGATAATTAAAATCGAAGACATCCTCTGACTTGTTAGGTATGTAAAACCACAATGGGTGGGTCTTGATCTCCAAACAGCTATAACTTCAAAACTAAGTTCGAGCGCCAAGTACTGACTCTACCATCGTTTTTCAGCATGCTTTGCTACATGCGTTAAAATACCTGTAAAAAAGGATGTATAGTAAAACAAAAATATACCAAAAAATATTTACTATTAAATATTAATTATACTTCATGTAAATATTAATTGTTTTAAACATTTTTAGTGCGAAAAAAAATCTATGGAAAAAATTATAAACGCAATTTATGCATGATATGTAATTAATTTGAAATTGAACATAAAGGACCTAATAATTATTGATGGTTTATCTTCCCTGGATCCGTGTCTGGTATATTATAATAATTACTAGTGGACGGTGATGGTACATACTTGATATTACAGTACAATAAAAATAATATATAATTTAATTTTGTATTATACAGGTCCAAACTTTTTCACACTAGGGCCATTATTTTACAACAGCTATTACGATTAACCTTTTATTTTACATTACGAGAAACAATACAGAAATTCTGGTTGATGTCATATTATATTATAATATAATACGTATATTATGATTAAATATTTAATCATAATAATGTTATGTTGTACTCACGTAAATTAATTGATGCATTTATGACGTCTACAGTCGGCAGCAGTTTAACAGAAAATAAAATCGTACACTTTATATCTTTGGTATGGTAGACGATATTAATTGTTGTATTCGAAGAAAAGATAATAAGATGATAGCTAATAATATGGCTCCCCGACATCACAAAATGATAAAACAATTCTAAGAATTACATATTTTGCCGTTTAATGGAAGTACTTTGCTAATTCAGTAATGCAGTATAATACTTTAATACAATAATACAGTAATATCTGTGTTTTGTTGGAATTTTCTTACGATTATTCAGTTTTTAAGTGAGTTATGCATGTATAATAAATGTAAATTAAAAATGCTCATAACTTACTTGAAAATTTAACTATCGTAAAAAAATTCCAAAAAAACACAGATAATGTTATTAGCATCAAGTTTCATAATAGGTCGACTCACTCTAATTTGTAAGTCAACGGCATAAACGTGAATTTCTAAGAGTAAATTTGATATGTTCCGGTATGTCTGAATGTTTACACTGTGTCATAATATATTAACATAGACAACCCGACTGACGGGCAGTTCGCTTTAAATAAAGTTGTTTCTCTCTATTAGCATTGCCAAATACTTATACAACGTCAGCGTATATAATGTATACATGTAGTGTATAGACTGGTAACACTTTTAATCATACCTATAGCAGATAGCTATTCTAGACAGTCCTATGTCTGTGTGTCAGAAAATGAGAAGGAAATCGTTGTTGGTTGAATATCATAATTATTAAAAAAATGAATTTAACATGGTTGTATATTATCATTACGAAAGCTCATCATCGGAACCAATTCATGTGTTACCCTTAGAGAATCTAGGGACCAATTCGTAGGTATGTTACCCTGTAGTCAACCCGGGAACCAATCCGATAATTGGGAAAGGGAACCATTTACTAACTCGTATAGTCGGCCGATTGAAGGTTATTTGTGAAATCAGAAATATTCGATTCTATAGTAGCATGACCGGACGACCCACCTGCTGCATTTAAGGGGGCTGGAGTGTGATTTATTTTCAGTCGAAAACATAGCTCACGACTTCAATCACTACGCCCAATATAATGTTCCGATATTAATTTTGAAAGCAAATTTGAATTTTTCATTAAATTATCTATGCTTTGACAATTTCATTTTTCTGATTTTCATTTTTTTTTACTTAGAAATTTAACCAAAAATAAAAAAATACAAAAAGAGTTAAAATAGAACATATTCATAATTCAAATATAAATACATTGATATAGAATATGAAAAATGTACGACAGTTAAAGCATAGTAAATTTAGAGGAGAATTCAAATCTGTTTTCAAAATTAAAATCGGAACATCCTACTGAGCGTAGTGATTGAAGTCAGAGGTAGTATTTTTTGAAAAAAAATGTTTGTCATTTTATAAAGCAATAAATGGTGACATATGCATGCTCGTTAGTAAAATAACAGACGTTTTATGATGTCCCTATACAACGTGATCAGTACTACGAATTACACACACTAATGTTCATCTATTTACAACACATACACAAGACCTAGATAAACAGAAATATAAAATGCCTAGTTTTTACTCCTTAGAATTAATTACGCTCCAGCCCCCTTAAAAGCATACTTCAATATTATGGATTATAATATTATGTACCTGTTTAATATTATTGGCAGCTCTACGCCGTACGCACTGTAATATAATATAAAGCAATAAAATATAAATAATGCATAATTATTCATAATATTCACGTATATTTATTTATTTATTTTTTTTTTCATTGAACTTAAGCCCGGCAACTATGGCCATTATAGCGGTTTTGTTGTTTTATAGTGGGTGGGGGTCTGTTGGAATGGTTGGTTAAAACATGTTTTTTGGCGGCATCTTTCTCCAGACACCATGACTCGCCCGAAGAAAAATGCCGCCCGTGACCGGGTTCAAACCGACGTCGGTGCGCGTCGCATCCGACGCCTTAGTCCGCTGTGCCATTCCGTCCCTCGTATATTTATTATTTTCTAATTGATCGTTTAAATTTAAAGTGTTAAGTGGGCCAGTTACAATTTGTTTGATATCAATATAATCAAACATTCAAACAAAACATAACTCAATTGGAATTTCCACTTATATTAATTTATGATCATTCAGATTAAAAAATAAAATAAAGATTTCAACAAATGCACGTGGGTTTATTCAAATCTGCAAGTGCCTATGGAATTCAATAAATGCATTATATTAAAAAAAAATATGTTTAGCTATGTCATATATTATCTGTAATATACTTATATACTGCAGTATAAGAACAGTGCATAGTATAATAATTACCATATAGGTATATAGTTTTTGAATTAATCCATCCGTCATCACACATTCCATCAGTTGAATGGTGTAGATACAGTGAATACAATCGTCTGTTATTATAATATATATTATATTATATGATATTATATTGATATAATTGTATAAACGTATAAATTATACAAATAATAGTAGTGAGAAAAAAAAATCGCCTACTCAATCTTTATTTATTTATTTATTTTTTTAAGGTGACACCGGGTTTGCCGCCAAACGTGGCATAGACAGTCCGACCAGTTGGCGGCACTGCGCTCATTCCCTCCATTTTGTTTTATTTACTTGCTCTCTTTTTCTCCCGTTGGCAACCAACAGACAACAAACCCGGTTAGAGTGAGAGATAAATGGCGTTTGCCTTTCGCATCTTTTAGTGTCGATGTGTGTGCGCTTGGTGTGTAAATAATAACAAAATCGTTACAATATTTCCCCGTTACGAGAAAAAACTTTGAACACAACACATACACTTACGCACGTCCGCAAATACTCTAGTTACGTTTTACGTTTCTGTTCCCGGTCAACGGTAGCAGCTACGACAGCGGTCGTACACACTTTCACACGCGGAGCGCGGCCACAGCCGACATCTTAGCAAACTGGTGAGCATATTATTCATTTCTTGAACGACGTATCATCCGGTGGTGGCAAACAGACGGCCGGCGCCGGTCAGCCATCGCCACTGTATAGCTAAGGATGCACCCGCGAGCGTCGTTTGCGGGCCGATCTTCATATCCGAATTGTTACAGGAGGACATGACGCAGCAACCGAACGCCAACGGCCGGTCCAATGGGCCCGGCCGGGATGACGACAAGAAACTATTCGTCGGCGGCCTAGGTAGGACCATCAGCGAGAAAGAATTGCGCGAGTACTTCACGCAGTATGGCGAGATCGAAAACATCAACATCAAGACCGATCCGTTTTCCGGACAGTCGCGAGGGTTTGCATTTGTGCAGTTCGTCAACGCCAAGACCGTGGACGATTTGTTGGCCGCTGGTGATCACTTTATTGCAAATAAAAAAGTTGATCCAAAGAGGGTGAGTTGTGTTTATTCATCCGAAGATGTTGTCTGTTAATATTACACAATGTGTCATTGAATAAATAAAAACAGTAATTTGCTTGACCTAAACTCATAGATACTCATTTTCCTTAGATGTATCTCATTATACATGTTAAAAATTAGGTACTAAACTCTATTCTACGAAAGAAGGAACTCGTTTTTTTTTTGTCTGTTGCTGCGTATCTCCTATCACTTGAGCCTGTTTGGTAATGATCATCAAATGTACGCCACTGGGCCTTGAAAAATGGGCTAAATTTGACCTCTGTACTGTTAACAACATCAGTTGTATGCGCAAATAAGTTCCTTCTCTTGTAGAACTGAGTATATAATATATATTATTAGATAATTCAATTGGATTAATATTTATTTAAAATCTGGAAATATCTATATTAAGTCATAATAAATGTATTACTCGTACATTACAATTGTTTTACTTGCTTATTTTATATATTTTATAACTTCAAAATGAAAAATAAAACATTATTTTCTATACATAGCTTTTTATATTTAACATAATATTTTATAATTGTCAATAAATAAATATTGATTTAATAATTTTAATTTATTTTATTTTATGTTATTATTACAGGTAACAAAGAAAGTTAATCCACTGCGTTGTAAAATTTTTGTTGGAGGCTTAACTACTGAAATGACTGAACAAGATGTACGGAATTATTTTGTTCAATTTGGTCAAATAT
The DNA here is from genome assembly GCF_005508785.2 of Acyrthosiphon pisum. Lineage (NCBI taxonomy): Eukaryota > Metazoa > Arthropoda > Insecta > Hemiptera > Aphididae > Acyrthosiphon > Acyrthosiphon pisum. Next base: position 51,711,009 of record NC_042494.1, on the reverse strand, counting down.
CCGAGTATCAACAACCTTTTGATAAAATGAAAAACCAAAAGAAAGGTTTTTGTTTCATAACGTTTGAGGATTCCGAAGTCGTTAATCAAGTTTTGAAAAATCCCAAACAAGTTATTAATGGTAAAGAAGTAGATGTAAAAAAAGTCAAGTTCAATCCTGAAACAATGACCGCTCCTGGAACCAGGACTGGTGGTCCAGTAGGGGCTACTAGAGGAGGAGCACCTGCTACTTTTGGCTTGAGACCAGCATATGCCGGTTATATGGCACCAGCAGCTGCTGCACCCTATGGTACTGCTGCAGATTATGGTTATGCTGCTAATGCTTATGATGCATATGGTGCATATGGTGGATATGACTACTCTGCAATTGGCTACGGAGGAGGAGGCGGTGGTGGCGGCGGCGGTGGTGGTGGTTACCCAGCACAAGCCTATGGAGGTGGCAAATATCGAGAAACAACATATCCTCGACATGCGCCTTACTGAATTTAAGACGCAAGTATAACGTTTGACGAATAATCCTGGTGGACACATTAAGACTGTGTTATTATTATTATTCAATTTTCACCGCATTTCTGTATGATATAAAATACTACCATAAAAACATAACACAAAATTATATGTTATATTATACAATAGTTTGTTATAATTTATAACAAAATTATAAGCCTAATTGAACAGGTCAAATATTAAGGTCTAATAATGATGTAAATAAATATTTATAATTTTTTTGTATATCATTTTAGTAACCTACTATGAGGTACTTTGAAGTTAGTGACTATAAAAGTAACTTCAATTTAAACCTTTACCTAAATGGCATCCTTGACATTTGTAACTTTTGAGTTTCCTTAATATGTTGAATATTTGTATTTTGTTGTTGAATAATTTTGTATAAAGTCATTATATTTCTGGCTTCTACTTAATTTATTCTGGCTTTGTGAATATTAATCTACTATAGTAGATCTAAAATTATATGGTCATAGACTTACTATTTCCATGTTTGTGTTGAGTGCTAATTGCTTAACAAACATAAATTATATTTTAATAGTCAATTTTTTTTTTGTTTTTTTTTTTTTTTTTTTTTGTATATATATTTATATATACAGAAATAATATATATATTCTAAAAATTGGAGTTTTTCTCGTGTGTTACCACATCTTAAGTATTATGTTTTCAAGACTTGTTTCTATAAAAAATATCAGTTAAAAAAATTACAAGGGTTTTATATAATAATTTAATCTGGTCTTCTGAATATATGTCTGTTCATTAGGTTGTATTAGAATTAAGTTTGATTTCAATTCTTTTCTTATAATATTCACGTTTAATTAATTTTTGTGTGCTTTTTCATAAATAATAAAAATATAAAAAATCCTAAACAAAAATAATAATATAATGATGTTTTTTTTGTTTTTTTTTCTTGGTCATGTTACAATTATTTGTCAAACTTTTTCCGTTTGTAAATAATGTATTGTAAATTATTTTTTTATTTTTTTAAACCTATTTTTACTTAAGGTTATTCGTTTTTTTTTTTTTTTGATAATTGAAACATTATTGAGTTAATTTCATTGTTTCATTAAATATCAATAAAGCAACTATTATTGATGACTTATATATCTAGCTTATAATTTTTAAGTATCAAAATGTGAACACTACATGATTATTGCCTATATTGTACGTTATTTTATTTGTACAACAGTATTTCATTTTTCAACTATAAGTGAAAAACAATTGAATTGTCTATTGTTTTTAATTTATAATCTTGTGAAATTGGTTAATTAAATACAAAAAATGTATTGATAATTGTTTGTTAATAGTTAGTAGAAATCAAATCAAATAATTTACTAGTATAACTATTTAAAAGAAACGATGTACATATATTTTATATAAAATAGGTAATAATTATTATTGTGATACAATTAAATGTACCTCAGTATTATACATTATACATACTATGTTCCTCAATTTAATTTTTAAAATTTTGATTTTTTTTTATCAAATTAATTATAGCTAATGTAGGTTATATTTACTTTATTGTACCTAATGGATTTATGTTATGAAACCTTTCAAAGATTGAATACCTTCAGAGAAAAATTAACCCTGAGATGGTTTTTTTTTGTTTCAACATTCAATTGGATATTATGTTCCTGTATGTAGAAATAATTTCCGTTTTGAAAGTAGGAATATTATCAGATATTGAGGTAATGAGGTACATAGGTAATAAGTTACATAATATATGCAAGACTGTTGATTGATTGAGTTTGTATAAACTCTGAAAATGTACTTTGTTCTAAATTCTAATTATTGGCTGATAAAAAATAACTAGCAATCATAATATGTTTAATTAATATATTCTGACATGCATGTGAATATAAATGTAATTTATTTGAATGTTACTGAGTTACCGTGGATAGTTAGCATTTGAAGAAGAAGATTAGTAGTAGTATAAATATATTATGTACACTTATAATATAATTTGCTGAAATTATAACCACTTAAGCTAATATCTCTGAATTTTTAAAAGATACTACAACTTATTTATGAACATTTTATTCATTCTCACATTTTAAAGGTAAAATTAAATTATTCTTATAAAATATTATTGTCAACTTCTGACATGTGGCCAGCTAAATCTAATAACATTACATTTAACCCGAATAAATGTAACCTTAATTTTGATATCTATCAAAACTAAATAGTCAATATGAAGACAATTAGCTATACAGCCCTTGAGTCTAGAAAAAAAGGTATATATGTCTGGAAAAAAGAAATACGGGTATGCCCAATAAATTAGGTACAGTAGAAATCGGTTATAACAAGTTTCAAGGGCCAACTAGTTTTCTCGTTATGACCGGTAACTCGTTATTTGCGGTTAGAACGAACATTTGTTGAAACCGATTAAAAGCGGAAATACAAAAATAAAACCGACTTTTTATTTTAGATAAAAAATTTTTATTTGAGATTAACATACATGCACGTACATACATTATTTATACATTTATTATAATTGGAGATTTAATACATACATAATTATAAAACACTTGAATTGACTTAATTTTTATTTAATTTCTTAAAATAATCTTTGATCGAATTTTGATTCGTGTTAGAGTTGATCGATGTTTCTAATAAAGACAACGCTTTTCTTTCAGCATCTGTACCTTCATATTTTGTGTAATAAAATCTTTCTAGTGTCCTCAATGCAGCACGAGCTTCGGATATTGACGGCACAGTTTCAAACTCATCAATATCAGTATCATTATCTAGCTCAACTTGTTGGCTGGCTATGGCATTGTCGACTATATCTTCATCTGTTTGAATTTCTGACGTTATTAGGTAGTCATCAATCTGTAAGTAGTCCTCGTCGATGATATTAATCAATCCACTGTCTGCTTGTAGCTGTGTAGTATCGGCCGTAACGTCACAAAAACCTGCATGCCGAAAACAATTAGCAATCCCCGTCGATGTTACATTACGCCAAGCTTTATCCAGCATTATTATGGCATCCAAAACAGTTACTTTTGATTCTATTTGATTTTCAATATCCTCAATCATTTTCAGTACCAACTGATTCCGGTAATGAGCTTTAATGTTCCTTATAACGCACTGGTCCATCGGTTGAAGTACAGCAGTAGTGTTGGTGGGCAAAAATACGAGTTTAATAAATTTCAAATGCTGCACTGATGGGTGTGCTGGACAGTTGTCCACCAACAGTAGAATTTTTTTTTTCTTACGGCGTAATTCATCATCCAAATAATTAAGAGTCTTTTCAAAAATTGCTGAGGTCATCCAAGCTTTGGTGTTATTTTCATAAAATACGGGAAGTGATGAAACTCCTTTAAAACACCTAGGACTTTTCGATTTTCCAATAACAAGGAGTTTTCTTTTATCAGTTCCGGTCATGTTGGCTGCCACTAAAACTGTTATTCTGTCTTTGGATAATTTTCCACCCGAGCATTTTTCCCCCTTGAAAGAGTTTTATCAGAAGTTAATTTGAAAAAAAGGCAAATTGTCGACGAACAGGTGTCGAATTCTTTTGTAATTACTCTGTTTTTCTCACCATTTTCTAAACGCCCGATTATACCGATTTTTTCGTCCAACGTAAACTGACGACGCGACATGGTGGAACGCTACACAAAACTGACGCTATTTGTAATTTTATTAACTTTAAAACACCAGAATTTGTAAGAATAATGTTTATTATTAACAAGTAATCCATATCTACACAACTAAAGATAATATGTCAATGATTAATCGACCTAAATACGAAAATAGTTCGTATCTTGCAGGTACTTGTTCGTAGTAACCGGAAGGTCGTTAGTCAAGTTAGCTTTATTTTACTCGTTATAGTCGATAACTCGTAATAATCATAGGTACTCGTTGTAAACGTATATTTTAACATACAATCATATGCGCTCGTGCCGGGACCTAACGTTTTGCTTGTTGTAAGCAGTATCTCGTTCTAAGCGATGCTCGTTATAGTGATTTCTACTGTACATATGTTAAGTTGTTGATACTAGGTAAAAGTTAAAAAAATGTATTATAAGTAATTCATATATATTTCTACTAATTTGAATCGTAATATAATGGGTATGTAAACAATGGCAACCTAATAAATTAACAAAAATATATTATTCTTTTTTTGTGAGCTATCTTGGTATAGCCGTATAGGGATTGTAAAAATGAACTATGAACACCAGAATTTCTCCAGAAATCTATTGATACAACTTTTACTGAATAGGGTCCAGTATTTTTTGAGTATTAACTTTAAATAAACCAACTCTGGTAAAAAATGTAGTAGCCAAATATCAAAATTAAAATTGTATCCAATCATAACCAGGGATGGAAGACGTTATTAAACGGAAAAAACAAAAAACAACTAAAAAACGATAACAAAAAATTTAATAACGAAATCGAAGACGAAAATAAATTATAGTATTACACATTGTTAAATTATTTATACCACGAAAAAAAAAATTTGAAAAAAATTTAACTTGTCTTTACTTTTTAATCTTGAACTTCAAAAAACATTTTAATTTGAAACTAATTTTGAATTTTCTAATTTTTATATAAATTATAATTTTGATTTAAATTTTATATATTAAGAATAGTTAATTTAAATTTTTAACTTTTAAGTGCATTTCTATATTGTGCATTACTATTATAACTTGAAAGTTACAAGTTATAAGAATATAATATAAAAAAAAAAAATTATTATCAAAAACGTTATTTGGAAACAATAGAAAAATAAAGTTTTTAAAAACGTTATTCAAAAACAATATGAAAAATAACGTTTTTAAAAACGATATTTATTAAATCAATAAACAAAAACGAAAACGAAAAAATTAAAAACGTTTTCCATCCCTGATAATAACAATAAATCTATATTAGACGTAACCAGTAGCAACCATTTGTATAGAAAAATACAAAGTTTTACTAATTTCTATATTTTAATATGTAACCAATGGTAACAAATTATAAACAAGAAATAAATACAAAAATCCCATGGAAAAAAAGGACTTAAAATTTTCCAATATTTCTTTCCCTAAAAACCTCATTTGGATTCCAAGAGATTAAAAAAAAAAAAAAAATGAACCAAATCAGACCAGCTATTCTTAAGTGATGCAGTTACTTACGGACAGCATTTCAATTTTATTATATAGATAGGTTTACTGTAATATGTTTTAGTGAAATAATAATAAATTATGCCCACTCATCTAATTATTTAAGCTTTTAATTAAATTGTATCTAAGTACCTACCAACTATACTCAAAGGTAATAATATATTCATATTAACTTCAGAGCTTTAAAAAAACATGTTTCACTCTCATTGTTAAAATAATTTGCTAAGTAAACCTATTTAAGCAATATTTATATAATTTGTGTAATTTTATATATATTTATATTAAACTAAGTTATAGACAATAAATAAGAATAGTATATTTTAAGAATGACAAAAATGTGTGAAGCGAGCTATGATTTTGTATACAGCTATTTTCAAGAGATATAAAGCCAAATGAATAGTCGTGAATGAAATTAAGATAATTTTATTACATAAAAATCTCACCATGCAGACACTGCAAGCTAATATGAAATTGTGTCTCATATTATATTTACCAGGCTTTCTGGTTTCTATATATCCAGAAAAAAATCGCATCAGTTCCAGGAACACCAATCTGCAGTTTGAAGAATGCCATAAGGACCACTTGTTGGATTTTTATTCTATTTCATGATTTATCATTTTTGACGAGAAACAATAAATTTAGAAAAAACATTAAATCAAATTTTAATAGACAAATGAAATAATATGTATTACAATACTATTATTAACTTTAAACAAAACTAAAATTAGTTTTTGAAGGTGTAAAAAAAAATAATAAATTCACATTTAATAATATATAATATGACCGATTCGCGAATTTCATTCAATTTATATTTTAGGCCAAGACATTAATTTCTGCTAAACAATTTCCTAACATTTATAACATAATATATATAAATAAAAAAACCTTAAAAATGATTGTTTCTTAATCTTAATGATAAATACTTACAATAATTGCTAATTAATGACAATTATTAGATTTATACACTTGATCATTTAATTTATGTAAACATAAAGAGTTAATCGATATAACAAAACACATAAACAGTCTCGTTATTAAGTTATACAAACAAATTTACACATAAACAAAAACTATAAAAGGATTGAAAATATAGTCATTACAACAGAATAGGTCAACAAGGAAAACATTAGAGCATAAAAAATGTGATAATTCTTCTTATTCATTAGATAATACAAATATGAATGAAAATAATTGAACTATTTTTAAGTAGTATGCTAAAAATAATTGTAAATGAGTGTAAAAAATATAATAACAAAGCATTAAAAAAAAAAGGTTACATTAAAACTTATGCTAAAACAATGATAAATATAGAATGAAATATACAAATACATATTCAGAAAGATTCAAAGTTTGGTGGATTATTGAACTTGCCCGTATTCAGAAAAAAAATGATGATATAATACTCTATTTCAAATGAAATTGCACCGCATCGTTGTCAAAAGCGGCGAGCAACATGCCCTTACCACAAGATGAACAATTGCGGCTGAAACTGTCGGGACCACCACGAGTTTTGACCAGTTTTCGTCTGCCGACTGGTCCATACTCATTTGAAATAAAGTATAGGTTAATTGGAGACTAAAATATTTATGAACTACCCAACTCACTCAAACTATACAATAATATATAATTATTTTCTTATTAAATACATACTTTATATGAAGTATTTGTATATTATATTTGTACAGTTAAGTTGGGTATAACAAACATTAGAACAGTTTTTCCTAACCTAAGAGTATGGGATAAAAGAAAATATAATAAAGATAATCATATCATGGTAACCTGATAGGGTGTAGAAGACCCATTGAAAAAAAAAAAAACGATAATAATTTGCCTAGCGTTGAATAATAGTGAAAAACTGTTCTTATGTTTATAAATAAAATAAATGTATACACAAAACTGGGCAGAACACCAATTTATCAGAATTATTAAGCTAAATAATAATTCATCATGTAAGTTATCAGAGCTATGGAAACTCAATTCCATATTTGCAACTGATATATATATATATATATATTGTTATAAATATTTAACAATTAAACTGAAAAAGGGTATAGTCAAAAACATAAACGGTTGAACCTTTCATTAAATACATTTTTTTAGTGCAGCAGTAATGTTAAACAAGTGAAATATTGCACTAAAAAAAATAATAATACAATATAATTTCAAAAATAATAAAGCACCATGGAGTGACAACAAATACATTTAATAACAAACTAGTTGCTCTTTAAAGTAAATCAAATAACATTTAAGTTAAAATAATAAATTTCGAACATCCAGATTTTTAGCTGCCATATTCGATAAGGCTACCAAAAGCTACCATTTTTATAGTATAAAAATCATACTTACAATCGGTGGGAATATTGTCAAAAATCAAAACATGATTTTGAATGGTCTTTTAAAATTACATTAACACAGTTAAACACACAAATAAATGTTACATACTAAACACTGTTCTACAAATGTAAGTAGTTACTGGGAATCAATGAAATAACACAATATTAGATTATTATAACTAGTAAGCTACAATATTTTTAAATAAAACGTCCATAAAGTATATTCATTATGTCATTTAAATATAAAACATACAGTTAAATAAATGAACTCTGTATAAATATTAGCACATAATATTGTCAATATTAAAGCCAAATTGCATTATGGGTTGTCTATTGTTAAACACGTGTCATGGAAATTTCATATTACGGTGCAAACAGAATATATTTATGTATTCATTATCCCAATAGCGCAGTACTTTTATATACAATATTAGTTATACTGATATATAACTAATTTATCGAGTTTTTTTTTTCACTTGTTTAGCTAATTTTCTGCGTTTTAATATCATATCATAAAGCGCATCCAAACCTTCTTGAAGACCATCCCCAGTTATAGCACAAGCAGCTTGAATATGCCACAAATGATTAAGTTCATTTAGACCTAAAAGTCTTTCTAATTCTGCTGAGTCTCGTGCTGCTGGCAAATCTTGTTTATTTGCTAATACTAAAATAGGTACGCCTGTGTTTTCTGGAGCTCTCGCTGTGCGGGCTAGTTCCATTTTTGCTTCTTCCATCCTTTCTACATCTACACTGTCCACAACGAATAATATACCATCAGTACACCTGAAAATAATTTGTTGAAGGTAAATAAAGAAGTAGTTCAACTAATCAACTGCAAATCAAAGAAATCAGATTAAAATTAATATTTACCTAGTATAACTTTTCCATAATGGTCGAAGTTTTTCTTGTCCACCAACGTCCCACACAAGGAATGTTTGACCTCGGGCTCTACCGACAGTTCCTTTTACTTTTTCACAGTTAAATCCAATTGTAGGAACTGTATTCAGGTACTGGTTGAATTTAAGTCTGTAGAGAGCTGTAGTCTTACCAGCACTGTCTAGGCCCAACATGACTACATGCAAATGACTTTGTGGTGTAGGGAGTGCATCCAGCAAAGACGCTGAACTTTTACCCATGTTGGCCCCCATTGTTTTATGCTCAAACGCATAACACCCTGAAAAAAAATACATTTAGTATACACTTTAAAATAGGTGATTTAATCAATTTAAATATATTTTTTTAATACCTACCTAAATAAAAATACCTGATACATACAACTAGGTAATCAAATTCTAATATTTATATTACCTATTAAACTATTTCAAACAGACCACTATCTAGATAACTAAATAAAATAATTTTAATAATTGAGGAACTACTCATTCAAAGTTTGAATTAGGTAAAATCAAAATTTTCAAAAAAATCACCGACTAAAAAATATACAGTAAAACGCAACGTTTGGATACCAAAAATTTGTGTCACCGCATGAACCGTTTTTAAGTTATACAAAAAATTGAAGAACATGAAAATATGATTGTTGAGCGTTATTTATTTAAAATGTTTGATTTACCATATAGGTATAGTTAAGCATTCTGAATACCATACTGAAATTAGAATTTGCAGGTTGAATTTAGTTATTTGAAGTCATTCAAGCCTCAAGATGGTTTTACATATAATAAGTCGAGGAATGTTTTTGATTTAAGTTGTCCAAACGAGCATAGGGAGTGAGTGACAATGCCAGGTGTATATGTGTTTTATAATTTTGTTTTCAGAGGCCCACCCAAGGGGGTTTTACGTAACAAACCGAGGGATCCCAATGTTTTTGATTTTAATTGTCCGAGTGACCTGCACAGCAAGCAAGTGGTTCACGTTAGCTAGGTGTATTTGAAAATACTATAAATTTAAATTAGGTATAACTAAGTCTGACCGCCATATTCTGACTTCACCATAACTGAATTGCTTAACTACATAGGTACGTAATGTACAGTGTTGTGCTTGTGCGCATGCATATAAATGTTAAATCGCAAACTGTGGGAGGATTCCAGGATATAATACTTCCAAAATGATGATTCCCACAAATCATTTTTTTCACCTTTGTTCTTAACTTGGTGAAATACCTACGTGTTTCAAAAAAAAAAAATAATTCAAAAGTAATTCTAGGTAGCTAAAGTGAATTTATTTATCAATATATTGTTTAGGGCAGCGTTTCTAGCCTTTCAATGTTAGGGAAAAACTACCTATGTATTTTTTTTTTTGGTACTAATTTTGTTAAGAAATGTCACCAGCCTACTGAAAAATACAATATACATGTTGTATGAGTATTTGTTTTCCAGGAAGCAACATGCCAAGGGGGTGCTATATCACCCCGCTCTGGATCCGCGTCTGTAAGTAACAATGGCATACCTACTTTTATTATATAGAAAATTAACAATAATATTTAAAAATATTACAACACTTGTTGCAGTTCAGTTTAAATTTTAAATAATGAAAATTTTGTTGGACATATTTTTTCTGTTAACCTTATAGAACATTTATCTACACCTAAATAATTTAATTTCAAAAGGTGAATCGGAACGTGTAATAGAATAGATGGATGTATAGTAGATGTTATTTAAGATTGTTTTTGAGAATGTCTTACGGAAAACTGGTTGGTGACGTTGTAAGGATTTAGAAGTATCTATGCTTTGCAAGTTAGCTCAGTGGTCAGTGGATAACAGCCCAAAATAGGATCGGACAAGACGAGTAAACGACAAATGTTTACTCAGTGCACGGTGACGTCGGCGGATAAGTCGATTTAATTTTACCTGAATCAAAATGTTAAATTGCCCGTCACGGGATCGCATAGTTGGCGGCAGCCGCCGGATTGGACGTCAACTGCATTTGGACGACGGCTGGCCACCATTCGGACGGCGATGACAGTGGTGATGTCGTACGACTGCCGTGGTCGTCGTCGTAGTCGTCGAGCGTAGGCGGCAAACGGTCGGACAGCGACAGCCACAAAACTGGACGCGGCGGCGAGTGGAGACTGGCGTGTCCGTTCTTCTCGCTCACGCAAAAACTGGTCCGTTTCCCGTGCGCTGCGATATCCGGTGATCGAGATGCCCACGCGACGGACGGACAAAACAAATTCGATGCGGCAAACCCCTTTTTAAAATCGGTTATCGGATTGATCGGTATTATTAAGAAACCGACGTCATACCTACTACATACGTATGTTGTTTAATCGTTATTGTTATTATTATTATTATTACTATTGTTATTAATGTTAATTAGTAATTACGGTTGTTAACTCTGCCTTATAACTATGATTCTATCGACCGACGGCGGAGCACGACAACAGACGCACAAACGACGCATTCACACGCACACGCCTCACATCCTCGTCATCAACATTCACGTCCCGAAGGCATCTCGAAAATATGTTGTACCTATTTTTTTTTACTTTTTTTTTTATGTATATACCTGTTATTTGTTTACCAGCTGATTTCCATAATTTTCTTATCAAAGATTTCTGTAACGGGCGAAAAGATATTGTATGCCAGTGCCACCATGACAATTTTGTATGAACATATTATTATTAATGATTTTAGTTTTTATACATAAAAATAAAAGAAAACATTGGAATTCAATTGATAGAAACTACATCTTTATTAATTTGGTGCGTCACAAATTATAACAGAATAAATTATTCAATAATATTATATTCTCAACAATTAAATTAGGTGATAGTGTATGGTGATAACCGGTTGATTTTTATCACGGTTGTAGATATACTTAAACCACAGCCACGATTTAAGATAAACAAGTTACTCAACGACCCTATGTACATACACAACAAAAGTGGTGCGCTTAAATGTTGATTTCTAACAGCTGATCAACTATGTGAGAATAACTATTAGCGCTCCAAATTCCAATACATAATATTGTATATCTATATTGATATACAGTGCTCGAATTGGGAATTATTAAGTAGAGGAGCTCAATCCAACAATTCATAAACTGCGTTCCAAGTGTAAAATTATTCAACGCAGACTCGTGGGGGACTTCGCCGTCCCGTTTGGTCCCCCCGTCCAAGTAAAAAAAAAATAGTTGGGGTACGCAAAAAAAAAATAAAAATAGTAGAGGAGCTCCGTCCCCCTGCGCACCCCCCCCCCCCCCCCCCCACAACAAATTTGAGCACTGTTAATATATTTTTTAGTACCAAGAGAAATCACTATAATGCAAAAGCGCTAACTGTTATTCTTGCTATGACAAGATCGTTAGTTTTAAGCGCACCAAAATATAAGTTTCGTTGAGTAACCTGTATATCTTAAATCGTGACCACGGCTATAGATACTAGATATAGTATCTATATCCGTGACTTAAACCGTGATTTTTATTCTATAAAATAAACAATAAACATATGTTTAAATATTTCGATTTACCGATTAGTGATAACTGATAAGTGATAAGTGTTAAAGGCAATATTCAAATATTGTCATGTTGACAAAATATTAAATAAAATTATAATATAAGACCTATGTCATGATTGTCAATGAATGGCAATCGATCTGACTAGAGAGCCTATAATATAGCCTATATAGGCTCTCTAGATTTGACTACAACCATACACAAGAGTCAAGAATACCAACTAAGTACTGACTACAACTACTGAGACGTCAGACGTCTGAGATCACTGACTACTGACTAAAATACTACAGCCCGACTGGCCTCGTTTTTAAATTTTAAATAATCGTTTCTCGTTAGTTGTTTGGTAATATTTTGTCTATATGTTACTACTGTTACTGCGTTAGTCACTGAGTAGTTGGTCATTGGCCATTGCACACTAATTGTACTACCGACTTTGTGATAATTTCTGATATTTATCATAAATCATAATGTCTATGATCGTTAGTAGTCAATAGACACTCTTAATCCGTGCTTGTTTGTCCGTGTAACCGTGTCTGACTAAAATATAGGTTCTGTATAAACATGATTTCTAAATAATAAATGCAGTAATAAAGTTACAGGTGGCTTTTGTGACGTTATGAAGTTGGTCCCACCCCACCCACTCAACAGCATCGCAAATCTTCCCAACAAAATTGTTAATTATTTAGTTTTCACTTATAACTATAGCCATAGTTCATAACTCATAAGAAAAAATTGTGGAGGTTTGAGGGGATTAAACTCCCTCAAAACGTACAAACAGTGAAATTAGCCCTCCTTCCCCAAACGGCGCTCAAACAGTCAAACATACGGTGTCGGTGTGTATGTTTTGTAACTAAGTGTCAAGTGGTCACTACTAAAAAATAATAATTGAAAAGTTTTTTTTTTTAATATAACACTAGGTAGGTATAATATTATATACAGTAAAATAATTTATATAATATTCAAAATTTTATAAACGCATTTTTTTGATCTAGTAATAGGGAAATTGAAAAAGAAGACATAGCGTTTTGATAGTCTTGATGTATTGTGATCGTTATTTATTTTGAATTTTGATGCTGGACTTTGACGAAGTTCTTAGTGGTGCATATTTTGAGGTGTTCTGTATGACTGTATATAATTGAGTGTGGAATAATTCTTATTATTCGTTGACCTATAGAATTTCAGAACTTGAGGCCTCTTCGGGCCTTAAATTGTTAATATTATTATCTTAGATTCTGAGCGTAGCGATGAATCATGAATGTATTTTTGCATTGTACTTACTATTTACAATACCAGGTACTCTGTGTTTTTTAATTTTTTTTTTTCTATCATCAACATTTGGGGTTAATAAAAATTGCTCCGATTTTCGATTTCAGTATCTTTTCTGATGGATAAACAAAAACAATGGTAATTTTTACGCAAAATAAATTTTTGAAAAAAATCGATTTTAGTTTTTTGATGTAACTCGAAAAATAATAACCGTAAACACTTGAAATGATCACCAAATATTTATAGTAGGCAATAGCATTTTCCATGTATGGTACCATTTTGTAAATATTTTAAGTCCTTTTGAGCCATTTATAGCTTATAGAATTTTTTTAAATTGTTCAAATTATTTTTCGGCTATTAACTCATAAACATTTTTCTTTGCATAGTTAACATTGGAAATTTTAATTGGATATTCCCCATAAGTTTTTCTACCATCTTTAACAAAAATAAAAGTTAACTGGAAAATTACGATATTTTTAGCCATAAGATATTTTTGATTTTTATTAACTTTTTTTCAGTTATAATGTATATTTATACAAGTATGCTATGTCGCTAGGATGACACAACGTGCCTGCCCAGAATCGTTTTTCGTATGCAATGATTTATCATAGAATTCAAATATAACACATCCATAACAAATATTTATAATGACATGCTCGACTGCAATATTACTGTTTTGTAGAGCGGACAACTGTACCCACTTGTTCACAGCCGGGTCATTTGGTGCCTTGGGGGGGAAACAAGGTGGGTTATAAACCTATAACTTATAAATTATAATAATTGCCCTCGTCTGATTTTAAAACAGCCCAAAATGGGTCGATACCCGCCTGCCCGGTGGTTTAAGATTAACCATTATTATATATTTATATTATATTATTGTACAAAAACATGCCTGTATATTCATAGGCAATTGTGTAGGTTAAGTACTGGTACTGATAAATTATAGTCACAATGAGAAATTGGTAATTAGCTAGGTAGGTAACTACTTAGTAATTAATAGTTGGAATATATTTATATTTAGACGCATTCATACACATGTGTACTGATCATCAAAATTGTGGTCCTCATCACCGCGTCATGAATTAAAAAAAATAATCAAGTATTGGTAAACATGATATTGAGTCTAAATTAAACTATTAGATTGATGTACTGCTTCAGCGAGCTGCGTCTGAATAGTACGAGACATACCGGGTGCCGGCTAGCGATAATCATCGCTATCTACCATTATTATAATTAAAGTAATTAGTAGGTATAGCCGTATAGGTATACATACCATTTATTAGATATTTAGATATCGTTAATTATACGTATAATTAAAACCCACCTAAATTCAAATCATCGGCCTAACAACGTTTCCAATACTATACACACACAAATACACAATTAAAAAAGGTGGGCAACCAGTCGCCTATTTCAGTTTTTAATAGAGCCACAGAGGCATAGGCGCAAATAGCATTTGGGGGGGGGGGGGCTAAAGCCTTACTTTTATTATATTGAATAGGCTTAAATCAAAATGTAAGAAATGTTTGGGGGGCTATGGACATTTTTTTGGGGGCTTAGCCTCTAAAGCTTCCCTATTTGCGCCTATGAATAGAGGGAGTAAAAGTTTTGACAAGTCCAAATGGGTAACTTAAAAAACAACCGCTCGAAAACACATATAGGTATTAGGTATAAGTGTATAACATAATATAAATATATTATATGTTCCTTTTCCTTCATAAAACACATACACAGTCCACGCGAGTATATAAGGTGATCGACCAAGCAACTGCAAGCGCTCACCCGGTCCCCCTTGGCCCTTACATTTACGATATACAATATACCTATCATTTAAAAATGCATTTTAATATTTTATTCAAATACTGATTTTGAAACTTTTACATACCTACATTTGAAGACCATATTATTTTCGATTTATTTTTCGTCAGTTAAGAGGCATCCAGTGAGATTACCAACTTCTATAAAATAAATGTCAAGTATAGGTATTTATGAAACTCAGTCACTCAGTCGACTCATACAATTTTTACAAACTTTAATGTAAAATGTTAATAGATTAACATTAATTAGTATTTACTATTTACTATATATTTCATTATTTATTTATTTATAGAGTAAATTCAAACTACAAAAATATTACGCAAAAACAAAATACTAAAGAGAGTTGGTCAACTCCAGGCTCCATGGCTCCAAGGCCATTCATTTTGGAATAAATTCACATTAGGTATCCATTATTTTTTTTTTCAAAAAATACATTTATTATATTATAAACGAGTTAAGAATGATAATACAAAAATCATTATTTTGGAAGTTATATAATATCAATCCAAAGTTTGCGATTTTATGTTTACAGGCATACGCACAACACTGTACTTTACCTCCACGCGCAGCGCAGCTATGACGAATTTTGATTATTTTAAGGAGGTAAGAATGATGGTGAAATCGGTGGTATATTTCTGTTTAACCGGAACCACCTTTTTTTAAATTTTATATGATTATATTATATACATTCAATATTTTAATTTCAGTATTATATCAGAGAAATTTATTAAAATAAATTACAAGAACTATTTATGACATATTTACATATTTTAATAAACTAAAATAAAAATCAACTTTAAACACTCATAAAACATATATTGAGTTTAAAAATGATTAATGAATACTAATATAGTAATTATATAAATACCTAGGTAAATATTTGGTAAAATGTTATGTCTTTGCGGTTATTAATTTTTAATAATTACAACAAAAAAACAAAATCGATTTTTTCGAGAACGGGTTTAAGCTTTAAAGCATTTTTACTGTTCCAAAAGGTTATGCCAATATTATGCCATTATGGTTATATTTTGATAGGTACTTACTACTTTGATAGATTTCTCAGTTGAAAAATAAACTTAAAATAACAATATAAAAATATAATATAAACGTTTATCAATAATTATACAATACTTATACGGCTAATGGCTACCTATACATAATATTATACACCATTGATTATAAATAGTATTTATAATCAATGCACGCACACCCATAAACAATATTTATTATTTAATATCTTCAAATATGAATTAAGAAATAATGTATATTAATTTATATTTTATCTATAGTTTTCGGGAAACTCAAAATTATCAACTATTAATGAAACAATTTATTAATATAATATTTATCAGACCTTTTGTTTGTATCCTTACTATGGTAGGTCACTTCAGGTATTATTCAAATTATGTTCGCATAAGTAGTACTATTTTTTTTTTTATAGTAAGCTAGTATCTATCTGCCGTCCTAACTACCTATATCTATATAGGAATATTCTACTATTTGAGTAATTTAATTATACACTTACTAACAAATAACAATGCCTGGAGCATTGTTTAACATTGTAATTCCTACTAAACAACATGAAATCCATCTTTCTCAAAAAATTGCTTGTGATTGTTCAATAAAAACCAAACTACCGAATGATAATACAAACAATAAACAACCACCTGACCGTCCCAAATATAGTTTGTCAATAACTATGGAAAAAGTAAGTACCTACCAGCTGGCAGTTAATACCAACTATTTACTAATTTACACGCATATACCTACTATATATATATATTTATAATAAGTGATGAAATTTCAATAAAAAAAACTGCGGATAATGAAGTCCATTACCTATGTTTTTAGTTAGTCCCTCCAAATTATGCATTTTATGCTTACAACATAACCATAAGATAATTTGGTATATATTTTAATATTTTATGAAATTTAACAATACAAATTTAACGCCGACCAGTCGAACGCGATCTTTAGAGTAATATTATTGGTTGATCTTATTAGT
This sequence comes from Acyrthosiphon pisum, assembly GCF_005508785.2. Classification (NCBI taxonomy): domain Eukaryota; kingdom Metazoa; phylum Arthropoda; class Insecta; order Hemiptera; family Aphididae; genus Acyrthosiphon; species Acyrthosiphon pisum. Next base: position 51,693,563 of record NC_042494.1, on the reverse strand, counting down.
TATTAAAAATTAATTATACATTTATACCAATAATATCTATTGATTACGTGCGTAACATTAAAGTTAAAAACACTCCTTTAAGTAGTCCTTTACGGTTTATATTATACAAAGTAAAGTATTTATTAAGTAGCGAAAAAACATAACATTTTTCGATGGACAATTAATATTTAATAATGAAAGAAGAATATTGTTATAAAATGTATTATAATTTATATTTATTATGCAGTATGCTGCATGTAATAATGAAATAGCATACCCATAGGCACAAATTACTACATTTTTTTTTGGGGGGAGGACTCAAACCCCCATTACCCATAGGCCATATTGCTTAGTATCACAGAATATAAAAATTCGGAATAATTACTAGATGTTGAACTGGGGGGACTTGACCGACATTTGGGGGAACTAAGTCCCCCAAGTCCCCCCCCCTATTTACGCCAAAGAGTATAGGTACCTACCTAAATAAATAATGGTAGATTAACAAATACTTACTTAAAATGTTTAATGTCGTTCACTTGATGGAAAAGCTAAAAGGTTTGCGATCCCTGTACTAATGGATATATATATATATATATGTATATGTATATAGTATGTATATTGCATACCTTTATATATAAATAGGTACCTATATATTATACCATGAATTATAATTATGAATATTTATAAATGTCTAAGACATTGGAAGCAATTTTATGTAGTTTGCAGATTTCCAATTCCATATGGAATCAAAGCAGGGATAATAGATGCTATTCGGTAATTATATATTATGCTTAATCTCATAATCTGTATAAAACTACTAACTAGGTACAATACCTAAGGTACCTGTGTTACCCATCTACTTACAATTTACCTACTTATAAGTTATATAACCTTACTAAGAGGTAAAAACTTTTGTATTTAAGTACTTTTAGCTCTTAGTATATATTGTAGACTTTACCCTCAGATCTACAATTATTCAAAATTGTTTCCAATATTTTCAGGTAACCTTTTCAATTGCTTCCAATGAACACTGTGAACATATTTTGAATTTATTGATGGAAAATGGCATTGGAGTAAAATTAAATTCAACAGTAGTGTAACTATATATTTTATAACATTTGTATTAGTTATATATATAGCGCATACATATTAGTTATTACAGAATATATCATGCAGCGATAAAGCTCGAACTTTGTGATTATTCTATTTTCCCTATATTCCTAATGTTTTCCTTATACATAATATTATATTGTATAGATGCAGAAATAGGGTAAGAGGGAATGATTGGTGCAACTAGAGGGGTGCACAGGGTACTTGTGCACCCAGTGGCGGATCTATAATTTTTTTATGGGGGGGGGGCATGCCCCATTGTCTTTTTCCAAGTTTCACGACACAAATATTTAAAAACGGACCAATTTATTAACCTATATGCTAGGCCAATGGGAGGGACGGGGGCTCTGATCACCCCTTAAATACACCACTGTGTGCACCTACCAAAAACTAAAGTCCTTTTCTATTATATTTTGATTTTTTTGAAATAAAAATTATCAATAAATACAAAAATGTTGTAGGTACTATGCATATATACTTTATAGTTTATATCGAGGAATATATTAGCTAGGTATAACATAATATTATGAAAAAATCTTTAGCTTATTTAATGTTGTATAGAACACATATAGGTCACAGATAATCATAATAATATTACATTATAAATTGATGAAATATAACTTTGAAGTTTGAATACAGGTAACAATATTTTTCTTTATCAAGTAAACAAATAAATAAGGTTCAAAATATTTTTAAGGTTTTTTTTTTATGAAAATTAAATATTTTAATGTTTATGTTACTACCAACAGTATATATTACCTACTTTTTTTTTTTTTTTTTTTCCGTGGTATCGAGAACCAGAGGGGGGACCGCGTTAGCATTACTTCCCCCCTGGCCCATATATTACCTACCTATATTCAATAATAATTAATAATATTAAACAAATAATAAGGTCTATTGTACATATCTACCAATTGTATTTAAAAAAAAACAAAATAATACTTAAAAAGATATTGATTCAGGAGAGCTAGATCTTCCAGTTTCAAGCAGTTCTACTTCTAATTCAAATCAGCCAGAGTTGAATTGTTCACAACTGAATAAAAATAATTATAATGACATTATTGATTTGAGTAATCGTGAGAGGATAGTCGGAATATGTTGCCCTGAAGTCTGAACTAGCAGTAATTTAAATAAATATAATTTACTGGACAGTAAAATCATATTAAAATAGTTGTGAACATTTTATTTTCTTAATCTGTTACTGTTTCACTCATCACTCATATCAAAATATAATACATAAATACACATTTGAAATTATTATTAATATATTATAGTATACATTTTAAAGGTTCTGGGAATTCTTTAAAATTTGTGCACCTCCAAAAATATTGGTTTAGTTGCGCCTATGACACACTCAGTGGGTCATCTGCATGTATATATATTAAGTTACTTTATAGTCCTATATTAATTATTAATTTAATGCATATTTTGATTTACTAGAGTCTTGCCTTGTTCATTGTATTATCAAGATACTGCAACATCAACTCCATCAGTTTTTGAAACCAATCAACATAAAAAGTAAGTATTGTTTTAGTTTAGGTATGTTTAAAAAATATTTTTTTTTGAACCAACCTGAATATGGATGTAATGTGTTATGGGCACTTATTATGATCCAATCACAATTTTTAATTATCTTATAGCCCACCCAGTTTGTATGAATCATCTTGGAAGAAATTTCTTCAGTCAGTTAAATCTCGATTAACCGTGGCACAAGTTGTTCAAGGGATAGAAACTGGTGCAATGCTAACTTTTGATTTTGTAATTCTTCTAATAATTTCGGTGTAAGTATTATGTAGGTATATTTGTATAAGTACTAAATATAATGCACATGTATATAATCATTAAGTACTATCCTTTCTTATTAAACAAATAAAATATATTTAACCAATAATAAAAATGTATATTTTAAACTTTATTATAAAAGCCATCATAATTTTTTTCGAAGAAGTGATTTTTAATCATAATTTATAGAACGGTTGCCGCTCTGGGTCTGATACAAGGAGAAACTATTATATTTGTCTCTAGTATGCTTCTTTCTCCACTTATGGTTAGTGATTATATAAATAATATAATATAAAAGATAAATCAGATATTGAACAACCTAAAAATAATTACAGTCTACAAAGTATTAAAATTAATTTTATTTTTAGGGACCAGTTAATGCTGCTACATTTGGAACTATGATAAAAAATAAAAAACTGAGAAACATGGGGATTATAAACGAAATGATTGGTTTAATTATTTGCGTTTTAATTGGTTTTGGATATGGATTAATTGCTTCTTATTTTGATCATAGAGATTCTAGTCAGTGGATAACTAATGAAATGGCCTTTATGTTAGTACTCATATAATATATCTAAAATCTAAATTATTTTATCTTGTCTAAAATCTCTAAACTTAGTCATACTTTATTAAATTATATTAATTATTTTTTTTTACTTCTATTTCAGGACAGATATTGGTAGTTTGTGGGTTAGTATTGTACTTGCATTTCTTGTTGGAATTGCTGTGCCTATTGCTTTATTGGGAAATAATACATTTTCTTTAGTCGGAGTAGCAATATCTACATCACTTCTACCACCTTCCGTTAATGCTGTAAGTATTTCAGTTATACAATATTTATTATATATATATATATATTATTTTATATATTAATAACTTTAAATCCGAGGTTTGATTAATAATATAAATTGTTCTTTTTAAATTGTATATAATATGTGTAAATAGTAAAAATTTGCATTAAGTCCCTCGGCTTAAGTCACATTTAAAATTATACCGGTTCATAATAAAGCTTATTGACTAATTAATATTTTTTAATATCAATCTAATTAATGCATATTATATAGGGTGACCACGCTACTGACCATGTAAAAAATACTTATATACGGGAATACGTGATTAATTATTAGTTTTATATTCACGGGACAATTAAGCGTCCTGAAAGCTTTTGATGGGACACAGGGACGGGCTTTTTAAAATACAGAATTTTTCTGTATAAAATGGGACATCTGGCCCACCCTATTATTATATAATATATTATGTAGCAAAAACTGATAGTGAACAGTGTGTTGTGGCCTTGTGGGCACTGAACTTTGGTTTTTATAAGGATAGTATTTAAAATTGTAAAAATGAAAAGCAGTATTTCCTCGAGTATTTCACAGTTTTCAGTAATAAATAAAACTGTAAAATTCATAACATTATCAGATTAAAGTCTACAGTACTATTATTCAATTATTGTCAAGGCTATATTTTGAATTAATTATTAGATCATTGATTGTAATTAATACAGTTTAAAATTATCAAAACTTTTCAACATTTTTGCTGTTTGGAACATTTAAAAAAATATATATATACTGTTTCATTGATGTTTTGGTAATTAAATACTATACAATGTGTCAAAACAATATTTTGATTGACTATAATATTATGTAAAATATTAGAATTTAAAAATAAATTTATATTTTATTCAGTAGTCAATATGCTATAATAGTTACATTCATTTTTAAGGGACTGTTGTGGGCATTTTCAGTAAGGAGTATTAATCAAGATTCTTTAAATACCTTAAATTTACATTATTCATCCATAAGATCTATTGATTTCGCTATTAAAGGAGCAATGAGCATGTGTGTAACATTCATTAATATAATATGTATATTTGCATGTGGCATTGTCATACTAAAAGTAATATAAATATAGTTATTAAATAAATATACTGGTATGTTTTAAATTTTAAGGCAATGTTATATTTATTATAGATAAAAGCTGTTGCACCAAAACAAAACCTGCAGTCTACAACATTAATCAATGAATATTTAAATGTGTTGAAGGAAATAAACTTAGAATTTCCTCAAGAAGAAGCTAATTATCTTACATTAAGGTAATAGTATTCATTATTTTAGAAAAATGTTGACGTATCATAATAGTGCTGCCTTTACATTTAATGACTGGTTAAAGGTTAAAAGAAGAATATCCAATATTTGGGTTGTCACCGAGTACTGTAAAAGCTAGAGGGCCTTGTAGTATCCCTCCTGGGTATAATCCTTTTGATGTAAGCTTACTAATGAAATTAAAAATCATATTTACTTTAATAACATTATTTGAATCTGACAGCTATCTTTCATTACTTGGTCACCGGGGTATAGAAGACAACATGACCTGAAATCATTTTCAAATACTCCAACAGATATTAGAACATCCAAGTTATTGAAGAATAAAATAAAAAATACAGGTAAATTTATTGAGTAGTTAATGTAATTATAAAAAATGGTAGTTTAAATAGTTTAAAGAGGACATGGTAGTTAATTATAATTTTGTGTTTAAATTAACATTTAAAGAAAAACTTAAATTTTTTTCTAAACGGGTAATTTTTAATGCAGTGTACCTTTGTAGCTGAAAATTATTTCAATCTATCAAAAAAAGATCCGTTATAAAATTATCACACATAAGTTGTCTAATAAAATATAAGTGCTATAGATTATATTTATAGAACATTTAATTTATCAAGTTTTTTTTATATAGATCTATTCAATGGTGAAACTACACCAGATTCACTTAATGCCGTTTTTAAATCTCCAATGGAAAATTATCCAACTACTGTTTCTACAGATAATAATACACCTTCAACATCAAGACGTTTTATTATAACTCCTGTAACGTTGAAAAATACTTCAAATACCAAATAATAATAGTATTTAATAGATTTATGTGTTTTTTGGATTTTTTGATTGTCATATTATGGTAGGTATTTAAATATAAACAAAACAAGATTATCCACATACATGCATTTTAAATTGTATTTATATTTTTTAAATTTAAAATAAATTAAAATTTGTTTTTATTTATATTAGTTATATTATAATTTTTGGTACAAAGAATAAGTATTGTCATGTATAGAATATCTGAATATATATTTTCATAATTTAGCTTAAAACAGAAGTCATATCATATAATTTTTATTAAATCATGTACATTACTTACAAACACCCCTATTATACATAACGGTTCCCAGGGTTTGGGTTGGGTGTTTAACCTCCATAATAATAATTATTAAAATACTGACTTTTTGACTGACACAGTGACATAATGAGTGTTTATCGAAACACTATAGACCTCATACCTATAAACTAAAGTAAGTTCATATTTAAACTTAGTTTATAGAACTGTGATCGAAATTCGAAACCGAAAAAAAGCAAAATGCCAAAATGTAATATTTTGTTTATTTATTCTGTTTTAGAAAAAAATGTTTAATATTTTATTTTATACCTTATATGTATATATAATATGCATTTAATATATTCTTATATTATCTATGGCCAAATAGTCAGATATACATATGTATTGTTACTAGTTAGTATAGATATTACCGGACATAGTAAGAACGGCCCTAAAAGAAAACAGGAAAATTTTAAAATTGAAAAACAGGTAGTTGTACTCATGGGTTAAGTATATTTAAGCCATGGTTGTACTATCGTAAATCGTGGTACTAAATGCTACCTTTTTTCCTATTATATTCTATACCGTGGTTTTTGCAAAACCAGTGCTGAAAGATCTTCAACAAGTAAATTATATAATATTTATTTAGTGGTCATGCTGCTTATCATCTAATGCCACCGTATAATGATAACGGATTACACGTGCTTTTCTGTTGTACTTCAGTACTTGTAAGTTGTTACTTGATCTGTCGGCTGGAGTTCGTACTCTGCTGTCGGTACTCTCAATTCTGTCCGGTCTTTACTTTTTATTGCAATATGGTACCTATTGATTGTTTATTATAGTTCCACTTTTGACGTGTAAATTACCACACTTATACTCCAGCAAATGATTTTTAAATTAAATACATCATGATAAAATTAGATACATCGTATAGTTTAGGTTCCATTATTGAATCCAATTTCTTGGGGATTTCAAATGATGCCGAACCGGATAATGTTATTGTCACCTTATCGAAGAACATGGTTACTTGTTTTCACGTATGTATACTTGTTAGTTGTCACCTTTTATTACTCACAGCTTCATCATGGTTATCTATGTTTAATGTTTAGATGCCAAGCCAAAATCAAGTGCATTGTTGGAGCAGTTCCGATAAATTATCTTCTGGAGTGATATTTGATCCATCAACTAATTGTTATTATGGTGTTTTTAACTATACCAGAATTGGCAAATGGTTACGGAGCTCTTTAATGATGAAAGATATGAAGAAATTTAATGTGAGTTTTTCCATATTATTTTATAGGTATATTTTGTAAATGTGTCATTTCATCTGTTTTTCTAATAGAATAAAAAAAAAAAGAACAAACATTTAGAAGAAATTCAATTTTTTAGTATCTTATCACTATGTTATAGGTAGTCAATACATTCTAATAATATTGAAATTAAAAAAAATAAATAATTGTGGGTATGCCTTTGTTGTAGACGTTTTACATACCCACCTTAAAATAAATTCATCAAACTAAATGAATAATTATTAACTTTTTATTACTATTAAGTTATATATTTATTAAATTATCCGTTAGATTGATACTTGGTTGAAAAATTAATTAATTTACCTAAAATTATTTATGGATAGTGTGGGTGGGTTGAAAGTAAAACAATCCTCAGTATTTTTGAATAGGTATAATCAGGGAAAACTAAAAACAATATTATGAAAAAACAGGAGTATTTAAGTAACGCTAGTTTTTTTTTTTTAGGTGTTATTCAAGAATAAATAACTATTAGATTTTTGAAATTTTCACTAAATATTTTTTACAAGAATCATTTAAAAAATATTGTTACTCTTTTTATAGACCTTTTAAATTGTTGACTCTTTCCAATTTATATTGACAAAAAAATGTTCTAAGACAAAAAGTTTGAAAATGTAATATTATGTTCCTCATAAGTTATACTTATAAGTTATAATAGTTTAAAAGTATCAAAAGTATATTTGCTTAATTTTTTTAAGTTGATATTTGAAGTATTAAGTTTGACTTAGATAATAGGATATTTTAACAAAATAAAACCTTTTGTCTTTGAACAGTTTTATTTTTATATTGATATTAAAAAAATATTAGATAATCATAGGGACTCTGAATTTTTTGCCATTACATATATAATTATTTTCAAAACATCTCTATATAGTAGACCATAGTTTTAACTTTTCAAACAGTTTTACAGTAGGTATATGTTATACAAGTCTTATCTTTTAAGTTAATACAATATTATAGACATTTTATTAAATAAATTTGATATTTAGGAAAAAATTGTGTTCAACTTTCTGAATTACTAACGGAAAGATTGTAATAGATAATTTTGGTTGTGCATTTAGATATAAAAATTATTAATGCCACTGAATTCTCATCATACATTGACATAGGTAGTACCTAACTCAGGGTTTGCCAACTTTTTCCTTCAAGTGAGCAACATTAAACATTTTAAGTATATAGTGATCAACAACTTTTTATTTAGGTATATTATTTATATTATTACATTATTACATGTAGTGTAATACTAAATTGTATAGTGATATTCTTTTATTATTTCTCTTTCAGATAATTGTATGTTTTTTTTTTGCTAATTAAGTAGATACCTACGTTGTTAATAAAGCGTAAAAGTGTGTTTAAGATTACACATGTGATCAACCGATATTGGTATAATTTTTTTTTAATACAATCGACCAATATTTTGCTGAAAATCGACAAGTTGATCGCAATTCACATGTTGGAAATCCCTGACTTAACCTATTAGAAAGATACTATATTTCTCTCTTATGATTAATATATTTAGTAATTTTTGTCCTCACCAATAATTATATACTTAGATTTGATTTCATTCACATAATCATATTGGTAATTTTAATCACATTTATGTAAGATAATTAAATTTAATAAATAATCATTCTTTATTTGTTTTACAGTTCACTGCAAAAATTATTAAGCTTTTAACAAGATTAGATTATAAAGGAGCAGTTGCGGTTTTTGAAAATGGTCATTGCGAGTGTTTAAAAGAAGCAATTGGTAACAGGAAAAAAATCAGAGATGCTGTCATTAATGATGGCGAAACAATTGAGTTAGCTAAATTATGTATATTCAGGACAAAAGCTATATGTATTATTGTGTCTGTTGATAGCAAGGTAAATATAATTTTTAGCTAATTTTGCACAAATAGTTGTTTACATATTATGTATACTATAACTATTTAAATATTGTGATTTCAGAATATAAAAACATTACGATCTGTGCCATTAGAAGATACTTTTTTGCCAATTAATTTACAATTATCTTTCAAAAACAAAACTGAAAAATTACTTGGTTATTGTGTTAGAGAAAATTCTGATTCACTTAATATTTTAACGTTTTGTAAGTATTGTCTATCTGTTATTTTTTCATTAAGAAATTTATTTATATTAATTTATCATTACACATTTTTACTTTGGAACATCACTTTGCGTCTTGTTTTATTTGTTTATCAATTATAAAACATTATTTTTCATTTGTATAGGGTCTAATGGTTACTTGTATTCTAACGAGCTATACGCCGAAACTAGCAGCAATGATTTTCCTGGTAAACAGTTGACAGAAATAACTTTAGTTAATTCAAACAAACAAGTAACTTTAATTCAACTAAGTTCAGATTGTATTGGTCTTTATGGAGCAGAACCAAAAGGCGATGGTTAGTTAAAAATATTATTACCGTTGTTTATACAGATTTAACATTTTCTTTATTCATATTTAAAAAACTAAGTACAAATTTGTATTGGTCAATTAAAATTAAAGTTTTTTCATATTACACTGTACTTCATATTAAAATAAAATAGATTAAAGTTCAAAAATATATATTTTTTATGAATTAACAATAATTTTTATTTTTCAGGAGCTGCTTTAGTAATATATAATTTTCATTACAACATGGTAGTTGCTGTACAACATTTTAAAATCTATACCAACCCTCCCAATTTATGGTGTTATGGAAATCATTTACTCTTAGTAACGGGTCAAAACTTAGCAGTGATTCCTTTTACATGTGAAAGGAATAATTTATCCTTGTTAATGGATAATAATTTAATTAAAATAAATGATAAATATGAAGAAACTGAATGGGATTCTTATGCAAAACAAAAATGTGTAGATAGAATTTCAACTTCAGCCTTATCACAATCAAAGTAAAAATTATTATTGTTATTTATTTATTTTTACAATATTTGACATTATTTATTTATTTATTCCAGATTAAATGAAATGATAATCACCGACCATATTAATAATAAAAAAGATAAATCATTGATTCGGTTACTGGTTGAAAACAACGATATTAGCGATACTTCCTTAGTTGAAATATTGTCATATTGTAGTTTAAACATAACAAAACATTCAAATCTTTTGTTAAAATTATTTGCATATCCACCTTTAAATAAACCATCTTGTTTACGGCGCAAATTACCGTTTGAGAATATGCTGATAATTTTGAATACTTTGTATTCACTTATGAAGGAAAAATTAATTGAAGAAAGATTAGTTGATTGGATGACACTGATGATAGACTGCTCATTTCAACAAATATTATTGTCAAATGATCCTAACGTACTTGAACTTATTATTAAAGTTCAAAAAGATATTAATAGCAAATGTGACTATGTGGAATCAGTATATAATACAAACAATACAATGTGTGTTATGAAAAGTAAAAATATTAACAGTAAGAAACGAGATGGACCTGTCAATAATTTATATAAAATTGAAACAATTAATTTATATTGAGTAAATTTGTATTTTAAAAATAATACTTGTTTTTTTTTACATCTACAAGTTGACCATAATACTATGCCCTGTTCCAAAAGTGAAGACACCAGGCGGCCACGGGCATAACCGGTTTTTTTTAACGTAAATCTGGTGTCTTCTCTCTTAGAACAGAATGTATATGCATATATTCCAGTGCATTACTTTGTGTTTATTCCACTTAGTGTGAACTATTAGTTCATCTATTTTTTTTTATTATTATTTGAAGTCATAAGTCTTTATGAACCAGATGAAAGTGTTGATAGATAAATAATCATGTTGATAGTGAAGAATATTTTCATTGAATATATTTTAATGTTATTGAAACATTATTTTACAAATATTTTTGTCTTATTCAAAAATTTAGAAATTTGTTGTACAATGTACATGTGTTTAAATAACATGGCAAGATATAGATATGTATCACTGATCAAACATGTAAACAGTTAATGAATAATAATATTACCTATAAATAATAGATTTTTAACTTTGTTATTCTTTTTCAATGAGTCATATTAATAACTAATAAGAATATCTTACGTCATACTACACTAGATATTATTGCTTCCTAATAAAATGTATGACTGATAAATATTTCATGCGATATCTTAGAACTCTCAACTAGTTTTATCCTAACATTTGATGTACCTTAATGGAATTTGAACTAAATTTTGATACATCACACCTCTTAAATTAGAATTGCATAATCTACTTTTATTCTGCATTTTTTGTTTGTTAGGTACTCTATCTTAAATTATAATCTATATTTTAATTAAAAATTAGATTATAATATATTCATATATGGTTTTGCAGAGTATAGGATTCGTTTTCACGTTTTCATAATATCTTCTGAGTTCTGGACCATATGATATAGTTTATATCATGCAATATGCATAATTAATATGATTCATGTATTTACAAATGCACAACAGTCTGATAATTGAAGAGATCGACGTATGGTCTGAGACATAGCTCTGTGGTGAAATAGACATAATACTGTAATATGAGTACATAATGTTATATTGTATAATGCCATGTTCTTAGTGAGTGCATTTAGTTCTTTATGAGAGTTCTAACTTTTAAATTTTAATAATATCTTATAGGCTTTTGGTTTTATATTAGATTATAGTATTAAGGACAAACTAAGATTTTAGTTATATAATATAAAATTATATAAACTTAGTAAATGGTTTTGATCTCAGAATATATATTGTGTATTGTATACTATTATGTTTATAAATTATACTCAATCCCATAGGCGCAATTTCAATTTTGACTTTGGGATATATTAAAGGCAAGCAGACCATTGCAATATAGCATTTTAAAATTGTATGTCCTATGTTTTTTGGGGGGGCTACGACTAAGTTTGAGGGGGGCTAAGCCCCCTCAATTTGCGCCTATGCTCAACCCATAGGAGTAGAAACTACACAGTACAGAATCATTCAAATTCCAAGTATTGAATCAAACTTTCTGATCATGGCAAAATAGATTCTATATGTCCATATCCACTCATGATAATATAATAATAATTGTTAATCATTGTTTATATCATGTATCCAAGGCAGGTGTTACGGATTTATATTAGCTTAACTTACAAAATATGTTAATACATGGTTGCTACTTTAACCTGTGTAGTATAGGGATTATTCATAGTTTTTTTTTGGAAAATATACGGATTATTTTGAACCTAGACCCTTTTTAGGTTTTATAGCTTGTACGATTATATAATAATACATAATACATATTATTGCGTACATATGTGTATATTTCATAAATATTTTTTTTTTATTATTGTGTAAATAATTTAACTATCCAATCCGTCTACACTAAACCTAGTTATTATATACCTATATATCTGTTTTGTGTTCAAACTTCAAAGGAAGTCTGAGCCCGATACAGTGGCATATTTTCGGGTATGGTGGTCTTGACCCCCCTCCCCCCCCCCAGAATGGAATAATATATAATTATTTATTCATAACTTTCATAACTCATATGTAGGATTCAGGACTTCTTGCATTTGCATGTTTTTTGTAGTGGTTGTAGATTATTCTATAGGTAAGTTTTAAATTTGCTTATGAAATGGCGACATTAAATACAAAGTTTTAATTCGTATATTATAAATTTTATATTTGGTGTACCTGCCTATGTAAAATTGTTGGGACAATTTATACTAGGATAATATTCAAGAATATTTCTTAAAATTAATGTTTGGTTAGGTAGCATAGGCACAAATAGTCTTTGAGATTTGGGGATGTTGAAGCCTGAAGTCTTAGGCCTTACTATTATAATATTGAATAGGTAAGCTCAACAAAATTTAGAACATCTTTCGTAGGGCTGTTAAAATTGATGGCGGAGGCTTGGCCCCCAGATCCCCCCCCCCCCTATTTGCGCGAATGGTAGGTACCTAGGTAGGTACGTAAAATTTTATGAGTCCTTGTGACGAAACTGTGGTAAAAATAATTGACTTCTAGATTCTACTAAGAAATGAAAATCAGTAGATATAGGTTACCTGTACGTGTTCGTTAATTACGGTGTACGCATATCACGTTATTCGTTATTCCTCAACCTAGTTGTAGATGTTCTTGTATTTTTAAAAAAGAAGTTATTTTATTTCACGATATTTTCAAAATGCCTAAACCTACAGTACCTAATGTCCATATAAATCAATATTTAATTATATTCGAATTAGGAAGTCCATGTAAATTATCTTTTATTATCGTTTGTCTACCCACTTTTAAGTTTTTTATTTCCTAAGTTGTAATATTAAATTATAAAATTAGTTCAACCCTTACCCTATATACGCTGTATTACTAATGTTTAATAGTAAAATAAATTACATTACTAGTAATAATATCACAAGTTATACTGCACACACATTAGTCAAATAGTCAAATAATATAAAATAAAATATTAAATAATTTGATAAAAAAATGACTTTATCTAGGTTTACACCAGTTTGTAAAAATTTAGAAAAACGTTTAAAAAAAAAAAAAACAACATTGTAAAATAAATACATTCATCACTCCGCTCAGAATCTAAAATTTTCCAAGAAAATTAGCATAGAAAAATGTATAGAATTTTAGTTGTTTGTTAAAATGCTTGAAAATTATTTTACATTTTAACATTATAAATTAACTAGGTATACATTTTATTTTAAATTATCTGAGTATTTGACTAATGTTTGTGCAGTATATTTTGTGATATTTGAGCTAATTTTATGAGAAAGTAAAGTATAATCTACTAATTTTCGTAAAAACGGATAAATTTGGATATTTCGTCTGTCGATATTTTGACAGATTACCGTTTTATACCTACCTTTATGTATCGTTACACTCAAATTTGTTTCTTAACAATGTTGAGTCTTTGTGAAGTATACACATATGTGCATGTTTAATTGGCCTAATCGTATAAGCTATCTAAAAAGGGTCAGAGCTCAAAATATTTCATATATTTTCCAAAAAACTTAAAAAACATGAATAATCTCAATATTACGCGGGTTAAAGTAGCAACCCTAACAAACGCAGCGCAGCTTGTGGCCGTTTAAATCGTGCGACTCTTTTCGGTACGTTATCAGCTGTACTCAGGTCTCATAATATCGTTCTATGATAATATATGAATTATGATCACAGAATAGATTAAATTTAATGTAGTTACTTTTTTTTTTATAGTTATATTCATAGATATATAAGAAGAAATTCTTAAATTATCTGAGTTAGAGAGCCTTGATATTAAAGAGAGTGGTCAACTCGGTGAACGTTTTCTATTGGCTGGCTGTTATCATTGATTATAGACGCCATTAATCGTCCAAATATTTATATTTTATATTTAATGCAATAGTTTATTTGTTGAAATTGTTCAATATTAATTAATTTAAATAATTTATTACGTTTTTTTTAGTTAATATTAAAATTATTCTCAACTTTTCTGAAATATAATTTCTGTGACAAGTATAATACCTATTATATATTATTTAAAAGTAAGTACCTACCACTTTGTTATACTTTCAAGTACCTACCACCTAATACTGTTTGTGGAGATGGTCTAACACTCAATTTTTGCATTTTAAAATTATTATATAATAAATGTCAATAAAATATGTTTATTTGTTATTCATATTAATTATATGCTTTTATGCGCTAAAAGTTGTATATCAGTTTATTGAAAAATTAATCGTCGAGAAAGCTTATCCAATTGGATTTGCATACTTTCAATAAAAATATGTTAAAACATAAAAATCCAGTCCTACTTATAACCAATGTTATGAAAACTAATTGGCTTATTGATTTTAATTGGAAAAAAAGTATTTTATTGGAAAGTGTTCAATGGAATAAAATAGTTTTTAAAATGCACTTGAATACTTTTTGATAAATAGTATTTGAAATATGTAATTTCAATACTTGTAAAAGTATTTGAACAAAATACCCAAATACTTGACAACCCTAACTATAATAAGGTTATATGGTAAAAAAATGTGTGAATAATGCTCCTAGCTGAAGTGTTTAAATTTAAAAAAAGGCGGGAAACGTTTGGACGATTAATGGCTGCTATCACACCAGTTGGCCACTCTCTTTAATATCAAGGCTCTCTAATCTGAGTTATATTCCCATACCATATTTTGTCCAGTATCGGAGTTACGTCCGTAATCGGAAATTCGGCATACTTGATGCCCCGCGATTTTAAATTTTTCATCATGACTATAATAATGATATGAGTTTTAGTAGTTTTAAAATATGTTTTTATAGTTTTAATTTTCATTATGCCAATACAAAATATTATGGCCACCTCAATCTACAATTTGTTCAAATTGAAAAAATATTTTAAGTATTTTTTTATAATTATATTAGGGTTGCTGTATTATTTTGGTGTTTTCACTCATTTTTTTGAGTTGGACTATTATTCTCAATTTGTCTATCCACTGGAAACTAACATTTCTGAGTGTGTAGTTAACGCACAGTCTGGTAAAACTGATAAACTACCTTGTATTAATATTAATGCATTAGAATATGATCTACTGTTATCAAATAATACTAAATGTAATAGAAACATTCATTTACTAGTATTGGTGAAATCAGCATTAAATCATTTTGATAGACGAAGGACTATTCGAAAAACTTGGGGATTTGAGAATCGATTTTCTGATGTACCTACTAGAACAGTTTTTATATTGGGAAAATCGTTTGATATAGATTTAGAAAAACGGATTAAAGAAGAACACGAACAGTATGGAGACATTGTACAGTATGATTTTGTTGACGAGTACTACAATAACACCATCAAAACTATGAACGCAATTAAATGGGCGTCAACACATTGTAATGATTCAAGATTCTATTTTTTCTCAGACGATGACATGTATGTTTCTATGAAAAACGTGTTACGTTATTTGCGAAACCCAACCGAATATCCAGAATATTTAAGTAAAGAAGTTAAAGGAAAGCAATCTAAGCATACCTTGCCATCAGATGTAGTATTATTTACTGGATACGTTTTTAATTCTTCACCACTGAGACATCAAATAAGTAAATGGTATGATAATTTTATTTTTTACTACTTTTTTATTTCGGTACCAATGTCAAACAATCTAAATTAATGTCTTTATTTGTTACAGGTATGTGTCCCTTTCGGAATATCCATATCATATGTGGCCACCATACGTTACAGCTGGCGCTTATATTTTATCCAAAGCAGCTATAGTCAAATTTTATTATGGAAGTTCTTATACAAAGCGGTTTCGATTTGATGACATATATTTAGGATTATTAGCAAAGAAATTAAATATAAAACCTCTTCATTGTGAACACATATATTTTTATAAGAAAGATTATTCTATAAGTAGTTATAAATATGTTATAGCTAGTCATGGATATGATGATAGTGAAGAGCTACTTAATGTTTGGTTGGAACAAAAAAGTAATGGAAACGCATAAGACTAATTAAAATTAATAAATTATTTTTGATGTTACCAACTTTAGACAATAAAACAAAATATTTATTTTTTAAATTTACTTTTTATTGTTGAAAAAAAATGTACCGTAGAACATAATTATTATATAATTTTATACAGCCTTAAAAAAAATTGTAAAATATCTTCAGTTGGAATCAATTACCTGATGTAAATAATCTGATGACTTACATTTTATTATTAAATGTTGTTTAATTGGAAACTTATTTTTGTTTCGAATTATTAAGTCTCAATTAATCCTAGCACATATTATTAGTCAATAGCCAACTTGTAAATAATTCTTATTTTTACAGATACAAAAGTCATTCTCTTAATTATTATTTACCAGAAAGTATTTTAACATATAACATAATACATGTAAAATATTATCATTATTATTATATTTATTATTATGTATTATATACATAATATTATAATTGATCTAAGCATAACTGCATAAGACATTATACAGATAATTATAATTTATATCACTAAAATTAACAGTACCTCTACTTCTTCGATAGGCACAAATATTAAAAAACCAAGGATCATTAAGCTGTAAACCTGAGTAATGGGGGGTGTCAAATTTAAATTTAACTATATAGTATATTATTATCAATTTGTACGAAAAACGATTCTAAGTGGAGACGGATCATCAGCCAAGGATATTTTATATTATGTTTATATTATTATTAATATGGAAGCCGGTAAGTTGGGCTAAAGTGCACTTTACCACCCCATGCATATTTTTCGATTTTTTTTTGGTACTTATGTAACTCATCGAGTTAAGAACGATGGCGCAATCAGAATTTGTCGCTGTTCCGTAAGTTGAATTTATGCCTTAATATTTTTTGTATATACAGTAGAAACCGTTTATAATGACACCGGTTGTAGAAACATATTGGGTGTAATGACCTTAGATTAAAAGTCCCTGCAAAACTCCTATATTGTATGTACTAATTTGTATCGGTTCTTATGACGTCTATATAATGACTAGGTATACGGATGTTATGACGGTCATTTTTGGTTATATTGTAAAAATATTTTATCTATAATGACTTTACTTTATTGAAGGTACTATTACAACCGATAATACCGACAATTTCATCTTATTTCATTTTATTTTATCATCAGGGTACGGGTAATCGTCGTGAGATTAAATGTGTTTTGTGTTCTTGTGTTAAATATTTTGAAATTGTAAAATGTGCAAACTAAAGCAATCTACAATTGAAGAAAAAGCAAATGTCATGTTTCGTTTAAAAAAAGGTGAAAAAATTCCCACATACCTAATGAATTGGGGATAGGTCACTTTACGATTTCTAACATATGGAAAGCTTGAGACAAAATCGAACAAGTTTCAAAATGAAATAACAGATTTTTTTTAAAATAATAATTGAATTAATTATTTAAATAATATGTACATAATTAAAATGCTTTTATCTTTACTTTTTTTCTATATTATACATTACATAAATAAATAATAATAATATGTATTGAAGTTACAATTTAATTTTAGTCATTTTGGTTATAATCACAATTTAAAATATTATACAGGTTGCGTATCGAACATAGACCTATAAAAGATCTTTTATAGGTCTATGGTATCATAGAACAATATAGAAGCGAAACTTGATCAGCTGATGGGTGAAGTGTTTACCTATGATCTGAAGTCCGAACAATGAAACTGTTTCCGTAACACTGACATGATGTTATACCCGTATTGAAAAACCGTTTCCGCCTAATAGGTAGGGTATTCTGCGCGGGGTCGGGTTGTTTCCACTGTTTACTTTTATCATAGATTACGTATGCCACGCCCCCCTGGAGACCGTGTTCAAGGCTACAATCGCCCGATTCGGCCAATTCACAGAGTTTCGTACCCCTGAAGGAACTTTACATTCCATTTCAAGTTTTTTGACCAAGTGAAAATTTCATATGCCTATAAATATCTCAACGTGAGACATAATATTCTGAAAATTTTATGTTGTAGGTACCTATAGAAAATGCTTTTATAATAATAAAATGTACAATGCTCAACCATGGGAACATGGCGACTGAACATGCTATCAATGATAATAGATTTAGTAATATTACGATAACATACCATACCCATACGGGTACGGCAATTAATAATAATGAAATAAATCAATTAAAAAATATAGACGTAGAAATCAGTGGCGGCAGCGCCAGATATTTTCTAATTGGGGGGGGGGGGGGGCAATTTTTTTTCTGGTAGGGCATTTGTGTATTGCTACTCGATCACCCACTAATTTTGTCATATCATATATTCAGAAAGTATTGCTAAAAATGTTTTGGGTAATGGGTTAATATGCTATATTTCTAAATAGTTAAAAAAATTAAATAATCAAGTAGGTACCTAATTAATAAAATGTCTTTATTTACTTACATATTTTTAACATAATGGAATCCAAAGTAGGTACTAGGTATAAGGTATAACCTAAAATACTTATAATATTATGTTTTATATAAACTTGACATACGAATGTGTTATATTATGTATCTACAGACTACATTCATATTTTATGTTCATTGAAATTAAACAAATACAGTCACAGAGAGGGATTTTTAAGTATTTAAAAAGCAACATATTGGTATTACGTACCTATAATAAAATCAATAAATGAAATTTATTATGTCAGTATTATTTATTTTATTTTATTATCATGATTATATCTAATCTAAATATCAACGTACTATTAGTTATTAGTATTAAATTAATATAAATAATTACAAATTTTTAGGATAGTATTATATTATATATTATAGTATTTAATAAAATTTAATACAAAATGCATTTTCAGATTAGATTAAAATGTTCAACATTAAATTATAGGGGGAACACTTATCCACCCTGTTCCCATTGTAGCGCCGCCCCTGGTAGAAATTATTATGTTTGCCTATTTGGGAATAAAATCCTTAAATTGTCCAGTCGGAAATATAGTTACCGAGATTCCCCCAATCTGGTTAGAAAGCTATAAAAGTAGCTCGTAAAACAGTTAATAAATAATAATCCTATGACGGAAATACGCACCTACTCCTCACTCATTGACATCCATAGGAATGTTAGCACCTATTGTAACAATTTATGGGAATTCGTATGGCGGCGTACCTACATCAAATAATAAACTCAAAAAAATCAAAAATACTACCATTATGGCCTAGACCCCAATCATTCAATCGCAAAGACGAAGTACTGAAGTAGTTATTAATAGACTACGTAAAGGTCACTCAAATAACCTGTAACATGTCAAACCTTCGGAGAACTCTTACAGTCAAGCACCTCTTTGTTTACTGTCAAAACCATATAGAAACCAGAAAAAGCCTAAAAATGTCTGACAACCTCTTTGAAGCCCTTAGCACAATCTAAGACAACGCTAACAAAATCATCACATTTCTAAAACTTGTTGATATGTACAACTTAATCTAAGGAAACCTGTAAGGATACGCAACGCTGTTGATTTTTAATAAATAATGGTGCTTTATCATTACACATAAAACAGTGGCTCAGCCAGGATTTTTTTCGGGGGGGGGGGGCTGATCAACTTTTACACTTTTACACATTAAATACATACTAGCACAGATAGATAGCTGAAAAGTGTTAATACTTATAGGTACAGTGGCGTACTCAGGAGGTTAGGGGTTATATCCCCTCCCCATTGTCATTTTTTGCCGACCTACAGAAAACCACTTATTAGTTATTACAGCTGTTTGGAGTCATTAATTTTTTATTAATTATTAATCTTATTCGTTGAGTCAACAAGCTTGAAATTTAATACGAGGCCCTTAATATATTCTTACAATAGCAGTTGAAAAATATATAAATACAGTCACAATTTTTTTTATAAGCATTTAGTTCAAATTTTGACCAATTACGAAAAAATCACGAAAATGTGCAAATTATTTTGAGTTAGAAATTTATAAAAAAATTTATTTTTAAATCTATCTACTCGTATCTAAGATTTGATAATTTAATACAAGATTCCTCATAAGTTTGTCTACCTTTATCAAAAAAAAATGTTTACTGGAAAGTCAAATTAAATTGTATGATCGTTATAGATAGCGCCCTTACATTAGAATTATAAATACGAATGTATAAGCAACTAGTTACTACTATACTGTCTATAGATACCTATGACGACATGACCGTTTATTTTGTTAAAATTAGATAAACAATAATTTTGAAGTTTGAACGACTGACGTTCATACGTATTCGTACGTATTATTTTTATTACTTAAATATCATAAAAATAAACATATGAACTGTTTATAATAATATTAAATATGCCCACACTCTACAATCTACATAGATGACTCGATGCCCGATGGTAAAAGGGCATTTTAACCTGATAATTTGACTGCCCCAACGAAAAAGGACGTAACTCACTTTTACGATATATTTTTTTTTTTTTCAAAGTGGTTTTACTGGTGTTACTGGATTTCCGACGAAGATGGTAGTAACTCAATCTTATTGTTCACAACGTCTTTGTTTGATTAAATACAACAATCAGCGTTGCCGGACAACCAGAAAAATAGTAACACCACATAGAAAAAAAAAAAAAAAATCGTAAAATTATTTTTCTTATATTATAGGAGGGATGGCCAAACTCTTTTTGATTAAGATCTACTGAGGTCTTTACTGAGGTCTGAGGGTATATATTTTTTCTTTTAGGATCGATCAATGTAAAAAAAATGTTTTATATTAATAAAAACATAAAACTGTAAAGTTATCTAAAATGAGTGTTTCACATTATATTTCTAAATAATTTTAAAATGAGTGTTTCACATTGATTTTCTAAATAATTTTAAAATCTATTAACATTATACTGTCGATGTAGAAGCGTGTAGTTGTATTATATTACACCCAGTTAATTATAATCTTGGTAATAGTCAATAATTGCTAAACGAAGACGCTGCTCTAAATGATCATCAGAAAGTATAGCCCAGTGCTTATTCAGATTTTATAACTTTCACACATGAGAAAATGCCATTTCACACGAACCGGTAAATCTAAATATATATTTAATAACTGTATCTACTAAATGACAACTTTATAAAAATAATTTATAAATTCTAACAAGGGGGATCGACTTAGAAATCAATCGTTTTAATATCCATTCATTAAAGGTAGCTAAATACCTAAGATGAGTCATATGAGACAATGAGACATTTTCTTCTAGTGAATATACTACAACAAAATAAGTTTTATGTCTAATTGACAATAAATTGAATTGGCTCCTATATTTGTTCCTCTCATTAATTTTTTGGGTTTTGCATTATCTACTTAGTACAGTAGTACCTAACTTTAAAACACTAAAAATAAGATGGATAATACCTCAAATATTTACGTAAATGGTCCATGTTTTTTGTTTCATAATATGAGAATTTAAAAATGATAACAAGTGGTTGAGAATAACATCACAGTCCTTATTTTTAATATCCTATATGCATTACTCGTTGTATATTAGCCATTAGGTTGGTACCTACTGATATATACCCTATAGGGTAGGTACAATTTTCATTGATAACCATAGCTATGTCTATAATCTATATAATTATATGGACTATGGAAAACTTACCTTGGAAAATAAATAGATAGGTAAACTTATGTGTACTATAAAATTGCTCGATAAAAAGTTTATAAGAAATATGGTACCTACTTAATAAAATAAATTCCAAAAGTACACCATCTGAGTCTTATTTCTAATTCCAATGGCGATCGTACGAAACTTTCAAAGTAATCCCAATATTCTATCCAAAAAGGATTTACGTAGGGCGTTATACGTACATAAAAACACATTATTGTCAAGATGTAAAACCAATTATCCTTATTTCTATCGGAATCTAAGATATATATTTTTAATATAAGTAGATAGATACCTACTGGCTACTTGTGTGTCGTACCTAGTGTTTTTATGTTTTGATAGTATTAATATAAAATAAATTATTTTGTTATAGTGACGAACATTTTTTATTGAAAAATAAGCAGGCTAGGAGAGTACCTATACTATACCTATACTATACGACGTACCAAATATTGTCTTCTGTACTGTGTATGAATATAGTTTCTTAGCCATGGACTTAGCTTGAGTGGCTCATATTTGCGTGAAAAGATTTTTCATTAACGATTTATGCATGTGTGAGTGTGACCTTCTCTTAACTGATTATGTTGTTAGCATAATATTTTAATCTATTTTTAAATGTATCCTATAGTATAAACGTTAAAAATTTAGTAATAATTACTCTAAAAAAATATCTATTTAAATTTTAAGTATTTGTAGATTTGATTTCTGGTCAGGTGGCACTGCTGGGAGCTTTCCTATTCTTTTTAATGTTATTGTATGTCTAATGTTTATGTCACCACACTTACTTATTATACCTTATTTGTTGTACCTATAGATTGTAAATATACTATTTAAAAAGAAAAAAAAAAGAAAGAAGTATTTGTAGATATTCAAACAGTGCGAACATTCGTCAGTTGATCATTAATATTCGTCATTGTTATATCGAGCGTAAAATGTATTATTATTTTATTTATTTATATTATATAAGAAATTAGTTTTATCAGCATAAGGCCATTGGCCATATATAGTAATATAAAATATTACAATAAAATATTGATAACGGATACTTATATAAGAGAATAAATAAAACATACAGTAGGTAGTTATAATAATAATAAATAAAGCAATGATTTAATTAGGTAAGTAGGCATCTAATATAGGTAAACTCAGGACCAAATAACAAATAAAATTGACGAGAATGCTCAATGTTCATTGACCAGATGCATCATTCTGTCTATAGGTATGTTGCAACTTATATAGGTACTTACTCTATTCAGGATAAGAATTAAGGATGCCCAAATTCGCGCATGAATACTGATTACTTAGCCACCGGAAGTTATCTTTATTCTTTAGTAATAGTATGAACAAATAGGTAGGACAGGTAGGTACTAGCTATACTCTGTTCCATCTAAGAGTGAACCACTCGGCTGACCAAAACACGTTTTTTTCCGCGCATTCCCACCATAATTTGGACATCGGTGAGAGTTTTAACACGGGCGCCTGAAGGCTGACGACGGTCGGCGATTACAGAACGCATAGCCATCGAATGGGGGGGGGGGGGGGGGGTCAGGCACTGTTCGGCGGCTCAGTTTGCGTGCGCGAAAGCGGTTCATCTTAGATGGAACAGAGTATAGTATTTATTATGTTATAGTATTTACTAACCTATTACCTAAGATAACTAGCGGTGGTTCAATTATCCGTATTCATCCTTAATTCTTATCTTGAATAGGTGGTATGAATAGGTAGGTACAATAAAAAAAAATTGACATTGAGTAAAACGGTAAGCCTAAAAATTTAATTTGGAGGAGCTACGAAGAAGTATCAACATGTTCATGCATCAGCCTCTGCAGGAATATATCAGTAATTAGGTAGTCTCTAATTTTCTCTTTACTAAGGGGATGATACCAAGCCTAATCGTCATTCTATTATTAATTTATTGTTCTATGTTATTATATTATAACGTACAATATTGGATTGAATTTCCAATGGTTAGTATAGGTTATACATGCATGGTTCCATTATTTTTGTTTAGGCGAAGACTGACCAATAGATTGTCTAGAAATAAAATATTTTTTCTCATTAAAATCAAATTCTTATCTACACAATGGAAAATATTTGTTTTGGAAAATAATTATTGTAAATATATTATGTTATTTACCTAAAGCCATGAATAATGCTTCTTGATCTCATTCCAGAATTTGCATTAAACGTCGGTACCACTGGGTATGTAAATTCACCGCCTCTATTCATTGTAATTTGTTTTGGGTTCATCGTGTTTGCAACTCTTGAGCTTTTTTTATATTTATACCACCAATATTCGAATGCTAACGTGAAACAAGCTAATCCAATTCCAACAAATATAACAATGAAGACTCCACCTATATAAAATAAACAAAAATGTCATAACACAATAGTTATAAATATTATATAATTTACCTAATTTCATGTTATTACATTTTATTATTTTTATACGAACAGGTTTTAAATATTTTAATAGGTACTAAACCTATTGGCCTATTGGTATATTGTGTAAGTATAATAATATATAATGTTAATATAATATACAGAATTAAGTTTTATCCGTTTTACGAAGTACGAGTGTGAATCCCAAAACTCATATTTACATACCTACGTATAGGTATTATACGTAAGTACGAAGGTATTATAATAATCATTGGGTATATATGAAATCGAATATACCACGTGTCTGCGAAAACAAGGTACATTGTATAACTAAATTACCCACACTACTCAGTACCCCATATATATTTTTGAACTCTGTTTGGGGGACATGAAACTAGATGGATATTGGATCATCAGTCTCCTGTAGAAAGAATTCTAAAATATGTATTGGGTAGCCGGGTAGGTAGTAGGTACTGAGTAATGTAGGTAACTGTGTTGTAGAGTGTATCCAGATTTTCCGGGGACACAGTAGAAATATTTGATAATTATTTTTATTAGAATTTTTTTTTTAGATAGAACTAAGACTAAAATAACGTTTAAGATATTTTCAAGCATGAATAGATTGAATAATACAATAGGTTAAATAAGTTCTGTTGTATGGGATGCTTTAAGCAAAATGTTCATGCCTATCCCAAGCAGCCGGCCTATCCCTAAAAACCATTTATAAAGTTATGTACAGTACTACAATCAGTATAGTTGTCTGGAAGTAAATGACTATTATTTCGAGTTTATCCTACTATATAATTAATTTTTCTTTTAGCTTATAATAGGTAGGTACTACATAATAGTAATATATACCATTTGCATATAGGTATATTACCTACCTACTTATATATATTATAAAAGTTAAAAATCAGAATATTCAAATATGATATTATGCAAATTGCAAGTATAAACATTAGATATAACATTAAAAAAAATTGTTCTATTAGATCGATGGAGTTAATTGAACATTACAGCCGTTAAAAGTATCTATGTATAAGACGTAGATAATAATTAAATAATGCATAAAGTTGTAATCTTTTTTTTTAGTTTTTTTAAGTTCAGTTTAATACTTAGTACTGGTTAATAATGTTAAATATTAATATATTCGCTGTGCCTGTCAGCTATAGTCGACCTACAAGGCTTTTTAACGGTACACTCGTCGGTTAGATATTGTAGCGGTGTTAAAAGTGTTTGAAGGTACAGTGGAGACATTTATATGTTCACACATACATTTCTACACAAAAGAGTAAAGACTAATTATTTTCGTCGAATCCTTTTATAAATTCCTACCTACTTTTGTTGGGATTTTTCTTTATTGAACTTATTTGTTTTTTTCAATACGTAGGTATGTTGTATATATTTTAAATAGGATATTAATATTATTATTGGTAGGTGCGTATTTGATGAAAATACTTTTAATTTATTACTCAGTATCATACTGTGCTTTAAATAGTGTTTAGACGTTCCACGTGATAAAAAAAATGAATTTTAATTATTTTTTAAGCATAATATAATATGTTTTTATGAAAGTTACTTTTAAAAAAGGGTGCCGATTCTTATCAACTATTTATGACGCGTCAAACGTGCTATCATTTTTTTTTTGACGCAGCGAATGTGTTAAGTAAAAAAATGTACGACCTATGTTATGGATACTGATGCCATCAGATTGATTATCTTGTTTTTCACATTGTATTCTTTCTGGGTTCAGATTCCACCACGTCTCTTTCAATTTTTCTAATTTTCGTTTATTGAGTAATAATAAAATTGCGTTATTGAATTGATCTTTTAACGGAGACCCTTGTTGAACAGCAATAGCATATGGTTTTCTAGAGAACTCATCGCCGACCATTTGTAAATGACAATCGATCATTACTTGATATCTAATATCCGTGGCATCTCCTAAAATAGAAAAATATTCTTATTTCAATGTTAAGATTTCCAACACATTCAATATGACAATATTATATTATTATAATTTATAAAATTATAAGCAGTAGGTAGTTACGTCTTAAAAAACGAAATACCTAAGTAAGCGAATCCTTCACTAGATGACTTAGAACTTTGAACTCTTTCAATGGCCTCCTCTAAAGTGTTCGGTAGTTTAGCCTCTTTCATTGCTTGCCACATTTTTGTGTATTTGTCACTTACTGGATAATCCCAAACAGCTAATTTCGCTCGCTCTACTTCACTCAGACTGTCATTTAAACTCATATCTTTCCATATTCTAAAATTATATAAGTGCTTAATATAGTTAGTATTTTGACGTATAATGTTTTTTACGTAACATTTTAAATTGTTAAGTTTTAAATAGGTATCTATGATCTATCTATCATAGTTATACATATAAAATAATATATTTACACAATATTCAGCGCTAACACACCTGCATATTATTATTTGAAATAATAATTATTATATGGGGCGGTGTCTGGCTTCAGTCACTGATGTGGTCCGAGTGCTGGCACCACCCAGTGCCACTAGTTCCTGGATGGGTGACCACCCGGGTTTTTAACAATAAACCCTTGCCACACATATAAGAGTTCTAAACCAACCGTACCCTTCCCCACAGTAATAAAACCTACTAAATAACCGAGGCTAATGACTGAGGCATATGTTGTAGCCTTAACTTAATTAAAAAAACTACTTAAGTATATTATGTTTAACTAATTAATGTTCTATAAGCAGTCCTGTAAAGTATTTAAGTAAAAGTATTTGAGTAAAAGTATTCAAATACTTTTTTAAGTATTGAATAACTTTTTGAATACTTTCAGCATGAAGTATTTTGAATGGTATTTTAAATACTTTTTTTTGTATTATATACTTTTTGGTATTGAATATACTTTGTTTTTTTATATCGAACATTTTATTTTTATTCGAAATAATTGGTTGGAAAAATATTATTGTCAATTACAATAATAGAATAATAGTTTTATTTAATATTCTGTATTTCTGTGTTAGCCGAAGCCCAAATATTTGTAAAAACCAGATTTGTAAAAAAAATGTATTGAATATTGAATAACAATATTCCCTTTAAAACTATTAGATTACCTACTACCTATGTGTTTATATTACGATAGTTAGAAACCCACTTTAAAAACCAAAAGTATTTGAAAAGTATTCCAAATAATTTTTCAAAGTATTTGAGTAGTATCTTAAATACTTAAAAAAAATGTATTTGAGTATTTACTCAAGTACTTTTTAAAAGTATTCTTTACAGGACTGTCTATAAGTGTATTAGGTATTAACCTAACATATTGTGGATAAATTAACATTTTTAAAAATTATTGCTACTCAACTCATAAAATCGTGTTTCGATGTCAGCCATTCTTTGAAAATAAGTCATTGCCGATGATCCATTCAGTGGAGCGTATTGTATTTTATATTGTTTAGATAAATCGTCCAATGATTCTACTGGAGTGTCCAACCGAGAAACTGTTAAAAAAGCTGCTAAATTAGCAGTATAAGATGCTATGATTATAAATCCGAAAAGCCACCATGTAGCAGCAACTAGTCTACCCGAAAGATTTTTGGGAGCTTCACCTCCACCCTAAAAATAGTAAAACAAAACAATTCTTTAGTTTTTGTAATTTAATTACAATTTTCAATGGCAAAAATATTATTCAGAGGAAAGGGTAAGCTAAAAAATGTACAAAATAAAATAATGCTGGTTTTGGATATGATTCTTTGTGATATACGCTAGGGTTACCGACTGTTCACTGACGAAGTTGATACTTTACAATTAGATACTGTTTTAGTTTTTACATAATAAATTAGTTTTAAATATTTTAATAATGATATTAAATTTTAGAAATTAATTTGTTTTACGTTTAACTTATTTATTATTATTGAAAGTATTACCTGTGGAGTCAAAGAAGTCATACAAAACCATAAGCATTCTTTTAAGTTGAATTCTCTTTTTTCTTCGTCATCTTTATATTTAATTCTGTTATTTTGGTAACTATATGGGCTCCAGCGATCAAATACCCACATCAAAAAACTAATATGGAAAATAATCATTGTTCAAATTGAAATTGCATGTATATTATATAATATCTATATCTACATTCTACGTATTTAAACATATATAGGTACGCGTTGGTAGATTTGTTACATGTGTCATTCACCTGGTGAAAAAGTAAGCTCCAAGTATACACATCCATACATCGTTTTCTAGAACTGTAAGAAATTTAAACAATGAAGTGGGAGTTTGTGGTTTTTTCATTAAAATTGTTATTCCGACTAAATCATAATAAGGGACCGTAAAATCGACAACATTTTCTCTCTCAGCCATAACTGATAGAGAGCCCAGTGCAATATCAGCTCTCTGAAAAATTGTATTACAATAAAAACGAATGGTCGTTATTATTTTAAGTTATGTATACCTTTTCGACAAGTTCTTTAACCATTCCATTCCACTGTCCATTTTCGTCCATATTACCTGAAGGAATAAAATATTTCATATCAATAATGAAATACAATTCTCTCTAGTTATATTATTACGAGATTTTTAAATTTACCAAAATTGTTGTCTGGTGCTATATAAATTTCGTACTCAAAACCAATTAATTTTCTAATTTCTTCGATTAAATCAATACAATAACCTTTAAATTTTACACCTTTACCATCTTCGTCATCAATTTGTATCATAAATGGATTTTGCTGAAACAAATGATATAATATTAATTATACATTTATACCTAATATAAAAATGCAAAATCATAATGTTTTGAAAAATAATATTATTCCTTGAATGGATATACTTATTACTGTAATAATAATAATAATCATAATAGTAATACAATATATTCTGTTCAGCGAGAGGACGCGCCAATTTTGAGCATCCCCACGTGACACCCTGAAATGGATGCGCAGAAGAACCAAAGTCTGGTGCGTTCTCTCCGTGGACAAAGTATAGAGCGTATATATATATTAATATATTATATTTGACTGAATTTACCCTATACAATATTACAAAAATTTATATACATACTGTATAGCTATGAATATTATTTACCAACACAGTTACTACTCTGTATACAGTGACGGCGGAAAAATGTGTCATATTTGCTGCATCTTTTACAATGATCGGTGAATTAAGACTAGCCTTCCACGAGCCCACATTTTCGGCGCTTACTGATTGACTGTTTAATACTGTAACTTTTTCTAGTCTCATTGTAAATTCTTCATAGCTGTGTCCATTTGTATCTATTAAAAATGGTGCGTAGGAGGGTGGTTCTGTCATCTTAACGTCATGAACAAATATTTGATAAGTAGGCGAAAAAAAATACTATTGAGTTTTTGATTTTTAATTACTCACATCTTTTAAATATCTTCTTAAATCGACATTTCTTCGTGGGAGTGGATTCTCTTCATTGTATTCATCGCATGTAGTGTAAGTTACATTAGTTGGCCATTCACCACTATTCATCATCGACCTATAAAATATATTAACTAAAATAAAAATAATACATTTTTAAACGTTACCTAACCTAACATTATAATATACATCTTAGATAATTGTATTAAAACATAAATTATGCTTTAATAGCAATGCGTGCAGATTAAACTAAAAAATAATATATATTCTGTATTACAAACTTATATTAATAGATAATAATCATCGAGATAAAATATTGTAATTATAACAGTTATATTATGGGTTTAAATTCTGTTAAATGATGCATTGGGTAATAAATTTGAATGTGTATTACAATTGCGAATATTATTATACCTGATTGCTAACAAGGATCGATAGTAAAAGTCGAAGTAAAATGCTGCTTTCAGCTCTGGAGTTGATGTTAAACCATATGTAGTTCTTAAATTTGATAATCTTTCTCGACTTCCAGCATCCGGCTCGGGTTTCACGAACAAAATAGTAGCATTAGAACAGCCACATTTCAGCGATCCTTTATCCTATTCACAAAATAGATATTTGATTTAGTCTTTAGTTTAGTGAAATAGTTAATACGGTGATCCCTAGTAATTTTACACATAAAAAATATTGAATGTAATAAATTAAGAAACTACGATTAACTACTGTGTATCTTGATTTATTACTGACTATATTTAACGTTCTATAATATTAATATATTTTATTGTAAATGTTTATGAGCTTAGAGTATATGAAGTGTATACACAGGTATTGTATGTACATGTGATGGTCCACAGAATTACATTTTTTATTTAGTTTACCAAATTATCAGAATACTAACTAGTTGTAAGTGGCGATCTCCTATCAGTTAGTACCAGCTATTACACATGCAAAGCATAAGCGTTTCTTCGTATTCTATTTTAAACTTAGTTTATCTGCAGTAAGGGAAAATTAAACAGGTTTGAATTCACGGGGCGAATTTTACTCAGGAATCCACCAACAAAGTACCAACAAAGTTGTATTAAATATCTTAAGAATTTAAAAATTGTGAAACTCAATATTTAAAGTACTCGAGACAAAAAAATTAAACAACATTCAAAGTTTCAAAGTAGGTAGATCTTAAGTAGATTTCACATGATATTTTAATCTTTATAAAGTTAATAATATTTTTACTAACTGCATATAATAGTTTAATATATGTTATATGTTAACATGAATGTACAAATTAACAACATTGTTAATCTGCTAATTATAAGATTTATAATTATTTATTTTTATATGATATTTAAACGGCTTCAATGTATCAATATAAAATAATGATTGTATAAAATACATTTAAATCATCTGATTTAGTGTCTTGATTTTCTTGACCCCCCCTTGAAACTGTCGGTTCTCTACCAGTCAAAAAGATAAAAAAGTCAAAGCAATGAGTGTCATTAATGGACCATTGCTCACTTCAAAGCTGTCGCATGTAAATGTCTTATTTTTATTTTTACTTCATTAACGATTAACGCGATTAATAATTAACATAGGCATATAATATAATATATGTATCCTACCCTTGACCACATATACTAACTGTGTTCCTAAGGTATAGATTGCATATCACGAATAAAATAATTAAATAATAATAATAAAAAACAAAAAAAATCATCTGATTATTTAATAATATGCATTGGAGAATATAAATATTTTTGTCTACAAGTTGTATATTTTTTACCTGTGTGATGACATGCCATGCATATTTACGACCAAATAATTTATTGGAATTCGCGTGGTCCAAAACCGATTTGATGATTGATAATTTTCCCAATACAAAAAAATTGACTATGTCTACATCACGGAATCTAGTCAAGTGTAATTTAATGCTGGTAGTGTCATCGATAGCAGCTATAATATGCCTAGTCGGAATATTTTGTAGTAACGATTTATACTTGTGATCCATTACTAAAATACATAACATTATAAAATGTATTTAAAACATTAATATTTAATAACATTAAATATAACTAACGTATTTAGCTAACAAAGAATTATGGGAAATAATGGAAACTATTTTTAAGGTAAAAGTACTCCAATATATGTATGTAGAAAATCAGGTAGGTAAATTAAATTAAAATAGATAGATACTTAGGTATTTTAACATACAACGATAGGTATCATATTTACGTGTTTATTTTAAAACTATAACAAGTGTTTTAGAGCCTAGATGTTATACACCTATATTTTTGTTTGATAAAAACAATGTTACCCTATTCTAGTGGTTTTCAAACTGGGTGCAGCGGATTTTTTGAGGAGCACGGTGTGCCGTGTTCAATAAAAGTTTGAAAACCACTGCCCGATTCTGTAGATCTAATGTCTTAAACTATTATTTATGTTAACACATATTTATTGAAAATAATAATCTAATAATTTCCATCCTTCCTGTATATTTTATTATATTTTTATGCAACCCTAATACACTTTTGACATTACATACCGAATGTATCATCAAACATTATGCCAGCATTTGTTATATTTTGTGCTACGACAATACTTCTTACTATTTCTGGTATGAGATCTGCTGGTGGACTTATTTGTATCAGATATTTTTGTTGTTCTCCGTCTAAATTTCTCCACTGTCTAAAAAATAAAAACAGGGTAGTTAATTACTTTCAGAAAATAAATTTAAAATTAAATGATCATGAAGTCTTAGAGAATTTAGTTTGGCTAGGATTGCTTCGAAACTTGAATCGAAAGTCATGTAATATATTATTAACAATATTTTAAATTATAAATTTGAGTACCTATCACACATTTTTTTAAAGAATTTATGTATTACAAGTTCTTATAACTTAAAAAGAATAAAGTAATAAACAACGGATAATGTTATACATTTTTTGATTCCACAATATTTTTAAATATTTGTATTTTGAATTTGTTGCGTGTTTAAGATATAATCAAGTCTCGTCAAATCATCAACATTATATGAATTAAGAAAAATAATTGTTTAAACAACTTATCAAATTAATAAACTATTAACGCCTCGACATTAGAATTGAACGTGTGTATTTACATTAAAAGTTATTTTCTTATACATAGGCTATAGGTTATATGTACCTATATTGATTATTTTGGGTAAATCAAGTTCCACTAACGTGGATTTTTTCAATACGATGACTATTGCAGTCACGTATACAATTTGTATTATTAAAGTTAACTAATTACCTTATATCACCAGTTTGTCCATATGATGCACTGACAGTAGGCAATGCTAAAGCAGCAGTAAATGATTTCACAGCTTCTGATGCAACCCCATTAATTGTTGTGTCAATGACCAAATGTGGTGGTTTATTGTTGCGAATTGATGCATTATAGTTTACACAAACTACATTTTTATAAACATTTATATTTATACATTTAGAGAAGGTAATCAGTTTCACCAATAGTTAATATATGTATAACGTTCTTTTGGAAGAAATACAATTTTTTGAAATTTGTACTTATAATTTCTACGAAAATAT
Source organism: Acyrthosiphon pisum (assembly GCF_005508785.2). NCBI lineage: Eukaryota > Metazoa > Arthropoda > Insecta > Hemiptera > Aphididae > Acyrthosiphon > Acyrthosiphon pisum. The sequence continues at coordinate 51,659,886 of NC_042494.1, read as the reverse complement.
AAATTATGAAGTACGCTATATTTGTACATAGAAGACGGAGTAGTGGAGAGCAAGAAAAAACAACTAGTTGGAGAGACTCTTCCAGAAATAAAACATAGGTAGAACCACTGAATGGAGTGGCCCTCCATGGACTAAGGCTAACCTGACTGGGAAACACGAACAGCTTATTGTGGGAATTGGAGGATTTTACAAAATGGTCTTAATGGGTCGATAGAAGAAGAAGAAAATTTGTACATAAATGGTACCTAGGTCAGGGACGAACGCAGGAAAAAATTTCGCGGAGGAGGAGGGGTTCGAAAAAATGTAAACTGCAGTTCATAAATCATTGTAGGCCAAGCAATTTATTTTTACTGTTTTTGATGATATTACGAGGGGGGGGGGGGTTGAACCTTGATTTACTCCTGACCTAGGTATTCATTGGCATGGTATTAATTGGTAAAGAACATATTATACAAACATAATTGTACCCATGTATATTGCATATTACTAAAGTTGGTTAAAATCATATCCCGACCAGGTGGTTGAATTGAAAAAAAGTACTAAACAGGCGAAATGTGTGTTTCTGAAGGCTTAATGACTTATAAATAATTATAAAAAATTAGGAAGGGACAATGGAAAAAATAACAGGTAGTCTTTCCTCTTAATTACGTACCTATCTCTGAAGTATAATCACTAAAAATATAATAGATTCTAAAGTGTGTTTTTATTTAAATTAAGCTACTTTATTCTTGTGACTAGGTACTTGTCAATTATGTATTTACGATATACCTAAGTAAACTTTATTACTTTCTTTAATCAAACCATATTATTGTTATAGCTATGGTAGTATTTAAATCACTTTTCTTTTTAAAAAAAATATGTCTATTGCATTTTTATACTTTGACATATACTTTGACATATAGTATTATATGTTATTTTATACAGACTACAATAATTTGATAGTCCATAAATGTATTTATGAATAAATTTATATATAAAGGCAAACATTAAATTCACTACAAAATATACTAAACAAACAAATCAAAATTGATTTTTTCAACATTTATATTTTGGTATTAATTTAAGTTGTATACATTTAGTATGAAATAAAGTCAATTTTAGTGTTTCGTTATTGTTATAATTTATGTTATTTTATAGATAATATCAAATATTATTGTTTTAAAAATAAATGAAAAAAGATATTATGATAATGATTTGATTTATAAATGTAAGTTTAACATTTTTTAAATACAATATCATACGTGTTTCTAATATAGCTGAAGCATCGTCTCCGCCAATTTTCACAGAATATAAACCATCAATCATCAGTCCAACCCTTGGATTTCTTCGAATATAATTTAACGCCACATTAAGAGTATCTTCGGCCACTTCGTTAGTTCGATCATTTATGAAGACTATTGGAATCCCGAAATTAATTTAATATTTTATAGTTTAGTTAGTAGCAAAATAGATATTTTTATATTTATAATTTAAGTAATCAAAAATTTACTCACGGATATTAACTGTCTGTACATTTTGTGACGTTCCTATATTAAATAGAGTATTAATCCATAGTAGAATTGTTATCCCTCGAATTGGTTTGTACATGGTTAACATCTTACTACAATTCTGAACTAAATTATTTCCGTTTCAACAATTCATAAAAAAACCTTTTCCTTAAGAACCATTGTTAACAGTCGCCCAGGGATACGTTGGTCAAAACACCATTAAACTTGAATGAATGATTGTTTTGTGAAAATAAATCAAATTAAAACTTCATTTTTACGTTTTAATACAATTAATTTTGTTAGATATAATATTAAAGAAATGTAGAATAATACACGAGGCTCTAAAAAAATGAGTTAATTCAAACTAAGTATCTTAAAAAAACTTAATATTTTTATTTGATAGTTAATTACAATACTGGGGATCTAAAGTGAATACTTGAATCAATGCCGTAATTGTGGGGGGTCTTGGGAGTTTACCCCCCTCCCATACTAAAGAAACTTTTCGTATATAGTTAATGAATTTAATTTCTGAAACTAAAGGAATTATAATAATTTACCATGTTTCCCAAATAGTATGATACCTAACTGTATACTATGTTTGTATTGTTATACCAATTATAATACAATGGTATAAGCTTTGTACTATTCAACCATGGATAATCGTGAGAATGCGAATTTTGTTTGCATTTATTTTGCTATGTATAATAAATATATCACAATCGATATTTTATCGACGGATGATGATAATTGAGATAACTCATAGTGAAGACTATACACGTATTACCGTTTTTACTTTTTACCCGAATTCGGTTGTTGAAGCATAAAGTACTAAATGCAATTCTGAACTTTTTCCAAATAAAACTTTTCTTTTCAAACTATTAGCTACATTACCAGTTTTGACTTCCACACCAGAACGCACATTTTCTACCATGAAAAGATTAAACAAATATTTACGAAACTCATCAGACCAAGTATATAGTATATTGAAGTATATTGCCTTACAGGTCTGACTAGCTCTTTTGAGTGCACAATGTACATAGACAAATTTAAATCAATCCAGATGATGTGATCGATCGTTTCACAAAAGATAAAAAGAAAATTGCTGGACTTAATACTATAAAAATATGTAATTTACAATTTTCTCACATATAATACGTAAAAACACTTACTTAGATATTATAAACCTATTTTTTTTTTTTATAAATTCATTTTTTATATTATGAAAATATATAATTTGGTTTTAAACCCCTCCCAAAAAAATTGTTCCAGCCACGGTCTTGCATTGAATGTAGTATAAAACTATATATTTCGTTTTGAAAGGATATTAGAAGATAAACTAAAATTACAAAACTAATAATTAGGTATCATTAATAATTTTGATTATACCGAGCCTTGCTAAGTCGTCATTAATTTAATTGTACACATAGGAAATTTGTATTAATGTCATTTAATTTATGAATAATTCAAAATAAAATAAACATTATTTAAAATAGTTATACTATTTACGTCATATATCATTGTTATAAAAGATATTTAAATCTTTTCGTTTGATAATAGTTATTATAATTAATTATATTTTAAAACATAAGAATTTACATACAAAACGCATAGTGCATTGTTATTTGTTCAACCATTTTGAATAGTTGGTCAAAACTTCAAACTAACTTGTTAAATACGTATAGTACCTATAACGTATTATAATATGATATCAAATATTTAATGCAATGTTATGCGAATCCTATTTTAATTATAAATTTGAATACTATGATACACATAATACATTATTTATCAATTACATGATTTCTGGTAAATTTAATTATTATTATACCTAACTAGAAATAAGAGCACGTGATCAAATGAAAGTTTCTTCACAATCACTTTTATTTTAACTCATATCAATTTAATTTTCAACGAATTACAACAAAATTAAAAAATCAATACATACGTAGGTACACAAGTAAGTACATACATTTACAATTATAAATGTCCGTTTGTTTTGAACAAAATGATCATTGATAAAATAATAATATAATAACTAGAATAAATGTTCTGTAAACTCGTCGAGCAAGAGCGCCACAACGCGTTGTACTGATGCCATAGCAACCATTTTCTGTTTGTGTGTGGTACACGACCGAGATGCTAGAGGTCTGCGTCAGCTTCACCTGTCAGTCTTTTCGGAGTGTTTTGCCCAAAATGACCTAAAAGTCAAGAGGACCGTAACTTGTACATTTCATTTATTAATTACGTATCAGTAAGTTTATTTATTTATTAATAGATTTAAAACGAGATTATATTTTAAAAATGTATTATTTTATAATTGAAAATTATTTAAAATATTGTATTTGATCCAAATTATGAGTTTAATGAAATATTTTTTTATCTTAGTATTATTATCTAATTGTTATGGAATGATAAAAATAAAAATATAAGTGTGATATTTAATTTGTTTATGAATTAAATATAATATAACTTATAATTTCATTTTGAGGATTTAAATATTTTTTAAGTCTATAATTAACATTTTTATTATTTTATAAATAAAGCTATTTTTATTTATTTTCTCAATATTTTAATATAAAATATTAGGTACAGTAAAATATAATTAAAGGCTCACATATTTTTTAATATTCAATCAATATAAATCAGTTGAACATATTATACTGATCAAATATCTTACATGTGATCATGACTTAAATAGCATAATATATTCAACTATAGTATTTTTCTAAATTAAAAAATAAAATGACGATTCTGAAGATACAGCTCAAAAAAATTGTCTACAATTTTAAAATGTTGTATTATATCTATAAACATGCAAATTACACATTTATCAATAACCATAATTATTAGTTGGAAAAAATGGTAGGTAAGTAAGTTGAGTTGATTTTTATAAAAATAAGTCTAAAGTGTTGTTTTATTTTTTATTCAGTTGTTTTTTTCTTATAATTTTTCGCGAAATATTCTTGAATATTCCAAAAATAACCTGTTTAAAATAAGTATTATCTATATTCTATACAACAATATAAACAATTAATAAATCTATAGAAAACCGATATATTCTGCTTGGAATCTAAAATTTAGTTCGATTGAAATATATAGTTTTTATAATATTATTAGTCATTATTATTGGAAATAAATAATAATATACATTCATCATATTAAAAGAAGAATACAGAATGTTCTGGAAAATAATTCTGTCTCTTTCATTTATAATATTATATGTAGTATACGAGTATACCTACCAGTAATAATATGCGGTTAAATGCTTTAAAAGAAATGTTGACTTTCTGGTTATAAAAAACTGTATTTCTCTGTGATTGGACTCAAAGATAACAAATTTAATTTTAATGGATGCGGTGCTCTATGGAGTTTCCTTATCCATGGGCATCGTATTTACTGAATATGATAATAATTCCTTTTAAACTTTATTAGATAACTGATAAGTAGTAAAGTTATATGAATAGACTTATCTGCATCAGTCATATTTTGAATTTTCCCATGTACCTACCAAAAATCCACATTCTATAAGGATTTCTAACAAATTTTAAAACTTTGGTTTCGACTATTAAACTCTAATCAGAGTTCGTCGTGATGATAATATTTTTTTATTTATTTATGAACTATATCAAATTAGAAAATATTATCGGAAATATCGTGATAAATGCTACCGATCATCACAATGTGCAGAAGAGCCGTGTTCGAGATGTGTTCTACTTCAATTTGCGGTAGATGAAATATAATAAATGGTATTTTATTTATGTACTTTATGTTTATGGAATAAATTGCTTTATTTTTATTGATACAGTTTATTCATTTTGGTAGGTATTTTAAAATGTTTAACATTAAAAGTACAAATAACTTTCACACAATAAATAACACATCATAGAATTGATAAAGAGTTAAAAATATATTTGAACATCCACAAGGTTTAATATTTTTTATTTTAAGAGTTCTTTATTCTCATGTACCAAAATAATACGAAATTATTTTTATAATATGCTTTAATTCTTTAATATTTATATTTGATGTAACTCTAGATTTTATAACTTTACGAAGGAAAATAAATAGTTGAAACAAATAATAAGGATTGGATTTTATTTTCATTGCACTTTTTTAGAAAACACTGTTAGGGGTATTGAAAATACTTCTAAGATTTCGTTTAGGGTTTCCTTGTCAAACTATAATAAATGTCATTATTTAGTTTTCAACTTATTTGTATTCAGTTCACCATATTTTGTTTTATTAAAAATAATCTAATGGTGCCATTTAGCTCATTTATCATTTTTATGACGTAAAACGTTGAAGCTACCTATGCACTAATGCACTACCTTTAACTTTAAGTCATTATAAATATACAATAAAGGTGAATGCAAGCTAATATAAAAATAACATATAATAAGAATACTTCTGGATGCAACTAATATTGATATAATTTATAAAATCGTATAAAGTTTTATTTATTTTTTTAAATATAATAAACTAATAAGTCTAAAATTGATCCTGCCTATTATGGCATGTGAGCTTCATATTTACTTATATACAAATATACAATTATGTTTTAAAATGTACAATGTACATTTAAATCAGTTAGGTTACAAAATATATTAATTGTATACGCACTAGAATTGTAGAAACAATAAGCATACGCATTCAAAATAATTTTTTAAACATTTCGTAATAAAAGAAAATACCAGAAAAATATTGTTATTAGTTTATAATTTAGATATAAGAGAAAAAATAAATTTTTAGTAGAAATGGTTTTTATTTTATTTACAATCTCGCTAACGCACAATGCTCTAAATACCAATTAAATTTTTTATAAATGCATTTAATAATTCTTTAAAAAATAGGTATTATTATACATGGTAAAATAAAACTCATAGGTAATATTTTCAATTAGTCAGTAAGAGTTTAAATTTTTGTGCAGCAAAATCCTTAACGTATTTAATATCCTACAGAATTTTCATTGTATGAGACATTTCGTACTTGTAATTTACCGTAATTTAAAAAAAACGTAATTGTAGATATAACTATGTGAAAAAAAACACTCTATGTGTTTTACTCTAATTATTAAACGTTAAATTCGGATGATATCATATTATTGTCTCAAGTCCAAAACCATGATACGGGTGTATTTAGTTTTCACCAAAATAGACCCGAAGTAAAAAAAGGTGGGTAAATGGATGACCTTATACGGAATATTGTATTACAATTTAAAATCTTAGATTTAAAAAATTTTTTTTTAGGAATTTCATGCTCAAAACAATTTGCACATTTTCGTGATTTTTACGCCTTTTGTCTAAATTCAAACTTTAAATGTTTATAAAAAAAAATTTTGACTATATTGTGATTGATTTTTTAATATTTTTTAAATGTCATTTAACAATATATTAATATAATATAATATATTGTATACATTTTCAAGCTTTTATACCCAACAAATAAACTAAAAAAAATTGGAAACTGAAAATGTCCGTAAGCAGTTCAAAACAAATCAATATATTTTGAAAATGTTATCGTGCATGGAAAATGCTTATATAAACAACCAATGAAAATGTCATGTATATATGGTAATTTGGTTTTGACTTACACCAAAAACCAAAATCGATTTTGTCGAAAACCGATTTTGCGTAAAAATTCCCGTTTTTCCTTAATTTTTCATTTAATATTCCTTGTGCTTTTGAAAACTATTAGTACCAACTAGATTCACTTTCCTATTAGAAAAAATACTGCTGAAGGAAATCTAAATAATTTTACTGTCCTAAAAGTGGATAACAGACACATAAAAAAAAAAATTTAAAAATTTAAAAAATCACATCATTGTAAAATCAATACATTCATTGCTCCACTCAGAATTTAATATATGGTCAAAACTTTGCTAAATGTTATTTTAATTTGCACCGAAATAATGAAGGTACTTACATAGTTATTGACATTTTTATTTGCATCAAAAGTAAAATCGGTGCATCGTAGACTATGAGTTATGACGATCGATCGCAAAAACTGATTAACTAGTATTGTACCAAATTGTTATGACTGTATTTAGGTATCATAATATAAAAGATAATAAAATATTGATAACTGATAAGTAATATAGAATACCTATTTTTTTAATTTTTTTTTTATTGATCCTTAAGCCCGGCATCTATGGCCATTAGTTGCTTGTAGGGTTGTATTGTGGTGGTGGTAGGGTTTGGAACGGTGAGTTTTTCCACTTGATTGTGTTTGGCAGAATTTTTAAGTGAGCACCCGTAGGTATCTGCTATACCCGAGTGGGGGATTTTGAGTAACTGAATTATTGAAGAAAAAAGGGATTGATGCTGGATGAACCACCCTATATATATTGTGCTATCCATTAAATGTGAGACACTCATTATTTCAAAAACTATTAAATTTTTTAAAAATTATTCTAACTTTAATATAATAAGATAAAATAAGACATTTATCACAACGGAATATCTAGGACCAAGGTACTTGAGTATTGTAATAAACAATTCCCATCCGTTATCGGTGTTTGAACTGGGGAAAAAATAGTACTTACGAAAATCAGGTTTTACTAAATTATATCACTTTTTTCCAAAACATCAGTAAGCAGTAATATTTAGTCGTTTGTACAATTGTCTATTAAAATGTAAAATTACGAAAAATATCGGTGGCTTTTCTTTTATCTTAATATGATATTTATATGATATATTATTTTTGATTTGTCCGGGCTTACATTGATAACACGTTTGAGTTTTCTGTTTGTTTAGTATTATATTTCTTTAATAATTGAATAATTATATCTACGTAATTTCTTAATACATGTTACAACTTTACATTATTTTGTTATATATTATAAATCACACTATTTTGTATTGTATTGCTTAACCTATAAGAAGTGAGTCTTATCACTCTCTGGCCTTATCACACATGCCCTTTTTTTTTTTTTAACAAACGACAACAAAAAAATATCACACATTTTTTTATTGGTATTTTCCTGGAACAATTGATGTGCCTAGGTAAATTATAATTTTTCAATTTGTAATAAGCCTACCAGCATAAAAGATTTAGGTATACGATTCGGTATAAACGGAAACTTATTAGTTATTACCGTCTGTTATTTGGTTATTGTATGCCGCGGACAATTTGTACGGTGGAAGTTAATTGGTAATAATTGATCACGGATATTTGTACGGCGATAAAGATAATAAATTATGTAGAGCACTTTTACGGTGAAAATAAACTGGGAAATATATTTTGAAAGACGAGATTAAATTTTTTAAAACTGTTGATCAATCGCGTATTAGTATTAGTTTGGTGACATTTGGGAGTAGGTACACACTGTACACGCTTTAGTCATACACTACGAACAATTTCAAATCCACAAAGTTAAATTTAATAGTTTTTAAAAATAAGTACAATATACCCGCCTATACCCATCACTAAAATAAAACAATAACTATAATCAAAAATTTTTTGAAATACTTTGCCATAATGCCATACCTACGCATTTGACTTTAAAGTTGGTATAATATTCTGTATCAATTGTAATTGATATGTAAAATGTACATAAATACAAATGAGGTATATGTAATGATATTAATGATTATTTATTTACATTTGAAATCTAAAGTCAAATTATATGACTACCAATACATATACCTATTTAAATTTTTAATAATATTATGTACCTATATGTAAACTACAGTCGAACCTCGATAGCTCGACATTTTTTTTTTTGTCGCTTGAAGTTTGTTGAACTGCGTTTGAGGTAAATTACTCGAATAATACATAAGTGAAACTTATTTGTAATCGCCTTATTGAGATTCGAGTTATTGACTTTTGACTGTATACATACATTTTTTTCTGGCTGTCATATAGTATGCGGTCTACCAGTGAATTTACAAGTATAGTATGCGGTCTACTGGCGTTTTACTAATATAGTATACGGTCTATTGCAAATAAATAAATAAAAAATTAGATCATAATAGTATCGTATAATTGTAGTAGTAATAGTAAAAAAGGTGGGCAAGTGGGTGTCACTCTGCTGTACAGAAGATTACAAGTGGGTCATTGTAATGGATGGTGTTAAATTTGAATTCAATGATATAATATCATTGTATAAGAAAAGCGATTCTGAGCGAAAACGGTCAGTCAGTCTATGATGTTACAAAGTACCTATATTTGATGACATTATTGTGAATAAAGTAATATTTATATATAACCTTTTTACGTGGAACCTTGTTTTAAATTTTCAATCCTTAGCTATAAAAGATGAACATTTTATAAATTTATAACTACAAAATAATTATTACATTTTGTCAAAATTCGAACTTCAAATGCTTATAAAAAAAAAACTGTGATTATTATAAGGATGTTTAATATTTTTCAAATGTCATTGTAACAATATAGTAGGAACCTTGAATTATATTTTCAAGCTTTTTTACCTAACAGATAAAGTTTTATTGACATTTATAGAAAAAAAGACTAATAAAATTGGAAACTGAAATGTTCCTAAACAGATCAAAATAAATCAAAATATTTAGAAAATTTTATCGTGTATAGAAAATTCAAATATTAACAACCAGTGAAAATGTCATGTATATGCGTTTATTTGTTTTAGAGTTACACCAAAAACCAAAATCAATTTTGTGGAAAACATTTTAAACTTAGGCCTGTGTAAAAGCCGGCCGGTCACAGGTAACGGCGGTAGAACGCGTTTGCCGGTAGACCGCATACTATAGTATGACATCCTTTTTTTCTGGTATACCAGAAATATTATAAACGCCATATACGTCACTATACTTAATAGTGTGAACCGTTCACGCTTTTTATTTTATCTGTGTGACCGTACAAAGTGTCCATATTATAACCGTACAACACGGTTGTCTTGGGACCCATTGACGAACACTGGCTAATTTACGCCCGTTATTATTCTGTTGAGCGTAGGACGGCCGCTCGGCAGAGCCAGCACCGCGATGGACGAGCTGAAGTCCGCCAACCAGTTGGACGATTTGCCGCACAAATGGGTGGACGTGGTGGTCGACTACCTGCGGGGCTTCCGGAACGACACGACGGATTTCAACCGGCCACAGCTGCGGCCATCCGTCCGGCACACTTATCCGGCGTTCGTGTGCGGTTACAGCGCGCTCATCATGGCCGGCGCCCTGTGCAACGCGTACGTGCTGGCCATCGTGGCCAGGAAGCGGCTGTACGCGGCCGACCCGGTTTACGTTTACGTGGCCAACCTGGCCGTCACGGGCATCGTCGAGTGCGTTTCCGTGCTGCCCATATCGCTCATGGTGTTGCTGGTCCAAAACTGGATATTCGGACGGTTCCTGTGCTTTTTCCTGCCAATGCTCCAGGTAGGGTGTATTATACAAATATAACATTATTACGTCGTCCCCCGAATTAATCGGGATAATCGTCGGGACAACGATCGGCGATTTTACTGGTATATTATAATAATATTATCAAGTCCGGGGATATAATATTATAATATCAAGTTATAATTTATAAGTCTAAGGCCCCGATTTGAATGCCCTAAACAATTTCAACAAAATATGCTCTAAAAATAACTAAAAATGCCCTTTCAACGTAATAATGCCCATAAAAATGTTATAGGCACGCTACTATATGCAACAGATTGGAATACGATGGTATAACCTTCGGAACACTTTATCTAACACTAACCTAACAATAATACAAAAACTAAATACCATACTTAAGCACGCACAATAAATAAACAGTATACTGGAAATAAATGCGATTGCGAAGTATCTCCAACTGACCAATTACCTAGTTGTTATTTGCCTGAGTAAGACACCACATCCTATAATCGTAGGAGATAAATAAAGACGTTATCGCTTTCATTTATAGAACGATATTGACATTTAGGACGGATGAAAAAAACAGTTAATAAATATAATATGAAAACAATATTTCTTAATATAATATAATATTGAATTCCCTAATTTACACTAAAAGCTCATACAATGTATTATTAAGGATAGGTAAGTTTTACCTTTGATGTATCTGTTACACGAAACGATTTACATAGGTAGGATAACCTACTTGAAATGAACCTGCTGTCCTTGAGCACCCAAAAAATAATGCACTTTGCATTGAAATTCGAGCCCTATTTATAACGCGTACACTTTGAACAAGGTGATTCATCGAGCATTGCTCACCCCCCTTTTATCCCCTAATCGAGGTTTGGTTCGGATTCTGGTTTTCGATTTTTTTAAGTACCTACACTTAAACGCCAAAATATCCTATATCAAAATACTTACAGTAGCGTAACTACACAAATGTTTTATGGTAGGGATATGAATATTTTATGACCACCTACTCGTGGGCGGCTCTGCCCCTACACTCCCTTTTGGTATTACTGCCTTACCACAAATTTGTTTTTTTAACAAAATGCATTTGGAAAAAAAGAGGGGAGAGTAAAGGTAATGGATGTGTTAAATTTGAATTCAATGATATAAAATCATAGTATACGAACAACGATTCTGAGCGAAGACGGTCTGTCAGCCTATAATATTATTGGGTAAATTTTATGATATGATTGTGATTAAAGTAATTTATTTTACTGTTAGGCATTAGTACTACAGCAGGTTAATACTACAGTACCTATGTCGTTATCAACTACAAATGAAGTAATGAAAATTCATGATTTGTAAAAAAAGACCTCGGGGGATCCATCCCCCATATCCCTCCCACAATTACGCCCCTGTTAAAATATCCTTTGATTTTTTATTTCATGGCATTTGGGGAGTAATTATTTTAACTATTATATGTAAAGTTATGACGGTTTGAAAATTATAGTAGGTAATAAATATTAATCTATTTGCACATTATTATTATTATTATTTGTAAAAATTGTCCGATTGATTATTACGATAGTACTACTTGTCTACTTAATGATAAATATTACATACATGGTTTAACCATTGACTTATATCTATATACATTATAATCTATTATTATCCTTAATACATAATATATTATAAGAACTTAAAAACTATTTGTTCCAATTTTGATTTAGATACATCAACATTTTCAAAGAAATCATTTTCTTAACAGATTGTAGTAGGTAATAATGGTTTTAACCATTTGAAAAATATATTATTTACTCGTTAAATTTAAATTTAATTTCGAAACAAAATTGTATTGCATTTTATATTAATTCCCAAAACTACAACCTTACTAATCAATACACTGACCATTGATTTTTATTTTATTTTTCATTAAGTGTTCGAAACACTATGTCAATGACTGAAATAGTTAATAGACATTGAATAAAACCTTCAACACTGCATCCCCCAAGGTTCTAACCTACTTTGGTATAATTGTGAAAAAATATACACCGGCCACCGGTACCCTTGTCAGTCAATTGCTCAACGAAGGCATATGGTTGAGAATTGTACGTACCTACGTAACATGATGATTAATTATTAAAATCAGTAAATGTTGTTTGTGTCAACGAAGACATTGACGAATTGTCGATCTGTCTATTTCCACACAGAAAATGTTCCACACTCCTGTAAAATAAACTGACAAAAACATCAAAATTCCATTCCATCTCATTCAACAGTGAAACTGAATTATAAAACCCAACTTAAAAAAACATTTTTACAGAATTTCATTTTTAGGGTGTATTACTTATTCAATGTTTGTCTGTTTACCAAATATCTTTTGTCAAATATAAATGCCAAGACTGCAGACATATTAATATATTATATTTTATGAAAAATGGTTTATACTATTTACGAATATTTACAGTTTACAATATGGTTTATAACCATTAGTTATACGAGTAATTGAGTTTGTGGTGTGTCCTTCATTTCAAATTGTTTTTAAAAGTGAGAAGTGGTAGTGGTATTGTCAAAATTTAATGATTATCCATTTAAAAAATTTTTCGAATGTACCTATTTAAGAATTTAAAAGAATACTAATATTTTTATATTACTTTGAAGTACTTTTGAGATAATTTAATTTTTTGCAAATGAAATATTTGACACAACAACTAAACATTATGCATGAAATTAAATATAATTTATTATGTATATATTAAAATAAGAGTTGGAATGGTAATTTGTATATTTTAAGAATATTTAAATACATTTATAACCACTAAAAATAAAACTAAAAGATAAAATTAAAATATGTTTTTCCCATGAGAAATTCTATTAATTTAATGACATTTTATATTCGTTCATAAATTTCTAACTTTTAAATGGTATAAATTATTCCTTTTTTGATTTAGGTAAGTATATTATTATCATACAATATTATATTAATTAATACGTATATTTTTTAAAGTAACCATATAACTTATTTTTTATTTTAATAGTTAAGAATTAGTGGTCTTTAATTGAAATCGTATTTGTCAATTAAAGTATATACGAGTATATAAAACTATATTATCAAAAATCTACATATCTACATTTTTATAAAATATTTATAATTCGCAAAAATTGATATACCTATTTACAAGTGTGTATAAGTATTATCAAGGAAAAGTGATTTATAAAAGTTAAACATTTTTACAGTCTGATATTTATGATCAACTTAAAAAATAAATTCTGTTAACTCAACTAGAATAACTAAACTGGCATACAATTAAGTTATTATTTGAGTAAACTTTCTCTAAATAATATTTATTTGAATGATTAAACTTAATTTAATTTTACTTTGGCGAAAGCAACATTTAGCAAACGACTTTTAAGTTTAATTAATAAAATAAATAATAAAACATACTTTGGTATTGTATACTAAATTATAAGACGGTTAAAATAGGTAGTATAAATACAGTGTACAGGGTAATAAGATGTGCTTATAACTATTTTGAACAATGCTTTTCTTAAGATTTCTAATCACCCATAGGTATTAAAATTGTTCACATACTTACTTAATATCTATTGTTTGCTTAAAACAGAAATATATTAAATTGTCTAAGATGTGTGGATGTGCCTGCACGTACCTATACAGTACATAACACGAAACGGCAATTTGCACACACATTTTAAGAATATCACGTATTGTACTTAAAACACGTTAATTTAAAAATTTGACTTGAAAATTGATAGATCGTTTGTAAACTAAACAGATATCAAAAAATTTGACAAAATATTAAAATAGTAATATTGTGGTTAAAAATAACCCAAAATAATATTGTACTGCTTGGACATAACAATACACTATTTTTATAAATTTTTATGTTCGTTGCAATATCAATAACTTTCGGTTAGGCATCACCGCGAAATAAAGTATGAACCTGACCTGACCTAACCTATAGTATAAAATCAGACACATTGATTAGGGCGCATTTAGTTCCATTACGACAACACCAAAGTGCGTATATTATATTGTGTAATTGGCTTATAAATTATTAACGAACTGACAATAATGCACGAAATAATTTGTTGGTTATCGATTATAGTCTATAGATACCTAATAAAATTTGACAAGCTGGTTACACGATGATTTTTTCAGAAAAATTTTCTGATTTTCTTAGCTTATTGGTTTATTGGCATAAAGATATTATACTACGAAAAATCAATTATTTAATTTAATTCTAATTTCTAAACTATTTAAAATGGGCGCATGAAATTGTTTATTCCTTCAAGGAACCGGTGGATAATAATGGGACATCCAACCTCGACGTGCTGCTAGAAAGGGTGAATGTAAGTTCATACATTTGTTAGTTTCTACACGATAGAAAAAGGTACATATACATGAGATGTGTAAGTCCCTACGTAAAGTAATAAATTGTGCGTATGTTAGTTCCTATACGGTGGTATAACGGCGGCATGTGCAGCTGTCGGATGGGGGGTGATAAGGACTAGCTTTACAACCATGGATATATTATAATATATATTTAATATCTATGTTTGCAACGACATAAATGTATAACCACAGACATACAACACATTACGTACTCAAACGGCGATTATAAAAATGGCAGGATTGAGAAGATTTTTGTGGTCAGGATTTCGTCACACTTTCGGACGTGAAAAATAAAAACGCGATCGAGAATCGGATGGTGAAGACGGACGAGGAAAAAACAGTTACGATGATCGTTTCATACAATTTGTTGGTGAAAAATATCGAGTTACCCGATCGCCGCGAGTATACCGTAAACAATATTATTATGGTCGGCATACTTACTGAGATACGAATTTCGGCGAAAACTTTACGAACGCGTTCATCCGTGAATTTCATAGTGAGGTTGGATAAACCCGCAATAAGGCCGGCTGAGGTGAGTTCCTTCATAAACCAGATATTCTCAATCATTTTAAAGTGACAACCTCTAAAATTAAAAATTAAATATTTTTTTTATTACGAGCTAGGTACATATAGGTTTTTTCATGTGCTGACAACCTCCAACGTAGTTGCGACACCCAGATTCAGAATAGGTAGTGGCAGAGCATATTTTAAGTAATTTTCACTGGGTGGCACGTCAGTAAAATTGTCTACCAGAGAAGCATAGAAGGGAAATAAACTCTTCTACCTCAATAATTTGAATATAGGTTTATTAACTGAACTCTACTGAGGGAATATATATATCTACAAACTACAAGTTTTATATAGTTTTATTTACTGAACTCTACTGAGACATATATCTACATAACCGATTTTTCAATAATAAAAAGGATACCTACGCGGCAGAATAAACGATATACCTATACGACTATTCGAGTGATGAGTACACGAGTACACGACCGCGAAGGTCTATGAGCGTTCAATGTTTTGTTATAGATATAATCGATAAAATATAAATACCTACTTTATCTATTATATAAATAATGTTACTGTACGTCTGTACCCGTATGGTTACTAATAATATAGTGATGTATTAACGAATTTAGGAGGAGCATACCATGTCTTAAGGACTATGTTTAGGCATTTGATATTGCATGTACATTTTGGCTGTGTCAATGTGTGAGAAGTAAATAATGAACATTAGTGTGTGTAAGAAAATACTTTTGCTCTGGCAGTAAACAGTACCTACCAAAAGAGGAATAAAAATTCACCTTGTTTCGATCAAATTATATTAGTTTTGAAAAGATGAGCGTATTCGTTAGTCTATTTTCTATGTTTGCTTGGAAATAGATTTACGACTTTATTTTCAGTTAATATAATATGATGCATAGTAAGTTTATATTTTTATCAAAATAAACTTAGAATTGACTTAGTTGTAGATAGCGACGAAATGAAAAATATAAGAATCCACTTTCGAGCAAACTTAGAAAAGAGGAATACAAACTAAATTTACTTTTCTAACTTGAAATCGTGCTACTGGAAGTATGTTTAATTTTCTTTCGCTTATTGAGCTTAATGTATGGAAAATATGGTTGCTCCAGTCCCCTTAACGCGGCGCAGCTGTGGTGTTGTGGATAAATCATAAAAATCAATCGACAATCACAATGAACTATGATTTATGAAGATAATCCACAAAATATTATACTATTATAAGATACCGAAATAGTTGTACATACACACTACACATCATACATACACGCTACGCCACTGGTGTAAGTACTTACATCCGTACATCCGAGCAGGTATCATATTAAACGAGTATAAGTATTTCCGTGGTATGAAATATGAACACTTCTAAATAATTGTATAAACGCAATATAAAATTTACCTGTGCAGTGTATAGTCGCATGCCTTATTAATC